>NW_015662163.1:1328033-1329428 GCF_001515625.1 Sinocyclocheilus rhinocerous
CTGAAGGATCATGTGACTGACACTGAAGTAGTATTGGTGCTGAAAATTCAGCTTTTCCATCACAGGAATAAATCACAATTTAAAATATAATTTAAAAAATTATTAATAATAATAAAAAAATTATACCATTTTTACTATTTTTACACACGTGTGTGTGTGTGTGTTTTAGACTATATGCTTAATGAATATATTCTTCATAGTGTTTATGCCTCAGTGTAGGTAAGTGCTAGTGGAAGTGGGTACAAACATTAGCCAGGTCACACACATCAGGAGGGTAAGAGTCATCTGGTAAGGAATGGCATCTGAATACATCCATTATGCAGGAATGCAAAATACAGGTTCATATAGACTTTGCCTATGAATGGATATGACATCAAATTAGTTTGAAATATGCCAAGATATTAGAGTGATACAATCTACATAAAACTTGCACAGCCTATGTAGCAAATCAGTTGGCTGGGACATTTATCCACCTTATTTTTCAACATGGAAGTAAGCCGTTTTCTGTGAATGTGCAAGACTTCCGGTTCATTAGCCGCTGTAGGGAAATAACAAGAAGAAGTGCTGTAAATTGTAAAACAGTTTGCATTACAAACCAGTGTGTTCATAATTAAGATAATACGTTAAGACACACCAGTTTGCAATATCAAGCAGCAAAACAAGCTGTATTGTACAGCTAAAAATAGCTGGAAGCGAATGCCACCGGAAGCCAGACACATTAAATTTACAAATGGCCGCCCCTTTTATGGGAAAAATAAGGTGGAAACATTATACAAACAAATTTGCTAAATGTCACAACTATCCAATAAGGTAACAGGAATATAAAACAGGGTCAGAATGGGGACAAAAACAGAGATAGAGCATGTGAGATACAATCGGAAAGGTCAGTGGCCGTCCTAAATGAAGCATGCTAAAAGACTCCAGACAGTTGAGTGATCACATTGTCTGCACTGCGGCCCCAGAAGATCGTGTTTACTTTTCCAGCACTCCATAGAATGGACCTGTGCAAGTATGTTACGTTGTCCCTTCTCGATGGAAGCGCTGTTTTTATCAGAGCGAGTCAATAAATGAACAGCTTAAATGACTCTGGCACCAAGGCAACCTTGAGAGGGCAAATGGCCTCACTACATAACACCTGGTGCAAAAAAGCCCAGAAGGAAGCTGCTAATCTAAGCAGGCTTGACAATAATGGATGGATATGAGGCTGCTGGCATATACTAGAGATGCACCGATTGCAATTTTCTTGGCCGATTCCGATTTCCGATTTTTTGTTAGTGTAATCTGCCAATACCGATTTTTGCCGATTCCGATTTTCTTTCTAAGAACTATAATTGACAGCATATACAAACAAAAATCGACTTTTCTTCAACGCAAAGTTTTATTTTCATAAAAAAA
>NW_015662163.1:1330009-1334757 GCF_001515625.1 Sinocyclocheilus rhinocerous
TCTCAATTTCGAAAAATTGACCCTTATGACTGGTTTTGTGGTCCAGGGTCACAAATTAGCATATCTGAATGATTTCTAAAGGATCATGTGACACTGAAGACTGGAGTATTGGTGCTGAAAATTCAGCTTTTCCATCACAGGAATAAATCACAATTTAAAATATAATTTAAAAAATTATTAATAATAATAAAAAAATTATACCATTTTTACTATTTTTACACACGTGTGTGTGTGTGTGTTTTAGACTATATGCTTAATGAATATATTCTTCATAGTGTTTATGCCTCAGTGTAGGTAAGTGCTAGTGGAAGTGGGTACAAACATTAGCCAGGTCACACACATCAGGAGGGTAAGAGTCATCTGGTAAGGAATGGCATCTGAATACATCCATTATGCAGGAATGCAAAATACAGGTGCTGAATATTTATTCAGAGTTCACTGCTTTCCACAGACACACACAAAACAGATGACCCTGTTTTCACAAAATAAAAGGTCTGAAATATCACCTATATGAGTGAAACACACGGTAAATAGTTACAGAGAAGATCAACAGATTCATAACATATTACTGGATTGATTACATGCTATGTTGATTAATTAATTCATATTATTTTCTTTTCTTAATTAGGAATTACACTTCAAACCACATTGAAAATCTGGGATAAAAAATGTAAAGATACACTACAGATTTTTTTTAAAGAAAATAATTATTGAGCCAGTACGTTCAAATAATTTTTCTTGCTTTAGTTACATGCTCAAACACCTTATTTTTTCAATATTCTTCTTGTAGGACTTTATTTGTATTGTCAGTTCTACTTTTGCAGCTCAAACAGAAGAATAGTACAGATTAAAAAAAGTAACCTTTTTTCAACTACAGATGTTGATAGAAAGCACAGAATTCTATAATGTACCTGTAACCTTGGAAAAAGAATGATTCATGATTTTGAAAAATTTAAACAAAGGATTCTGACATCATAACGTAAAATAATTAAGAAATATAAAAAATTTCAATGTCACCAATCAGCAAATTTATGACACTGAGCATGTGAATTTTTGTAGAACTGAAGCACAAGATGCACTTTGGAACATTCTCAGTTAATAATACTACATGATCATTAGGTTTTACACACATAAATTAATATTTTCACGTGTTAACAGACCAAAACACATGCACTCACACATTCACACTCCATTTGTGAGCGCTGTTATCATTAGATATACCTAAAGGAGATTCAGGTGGCCAGATGTCCTTTATTTCCTCTCTGGACATGTTTAATTTGATGAAGCAGATACTGCTCCTGCGTCTGCAGGGAGCGGCCGGAGAGAGGAGATTATTAGCTCAAACTGAAACCATCTGAATATACGGCACAGCAGACTCCTGTGTGTGTTCAAATGCTGAACCACCAGCCATCTGCAGCAATAGATGAAAATGAAGGGAGATGAAGAGTGTGTGTCCGACTTACGCTGACCTTCTGAGGGTATGTTAAGGTGAAAAAAGAGGGAGATGGGGTGTTGAGAACAAGATAGGAGAAACTGAGCATGTGTGTTAGGGATACATATAGACTAAGGATATGTTTGCAATGGCATAGGCTACTAGTATACTATCACTCTTTCTGCAGTACGCAGTATGTACTTTCTGTATGCTTGGAATTTTTTGGACATTTTGTGCAGGGTACAACCAAAGCACACATGGTATCATACAGTACATGTGTGTGTACTGTATTTCTGGATACCACATTAATCGCAGCATACTATTTCACGTAAAATGTAAAGTGCCCCTTCACAGACATAACTGACTGTTTTTGTAACTCGTGTGTTTTTAACATAAACTTGTGTGTATTTGACAGTTTAAGACAGTTAAGACATGAAAGAGAAGTGGTGAAGTTTAGGTGAAGAGTTTAGTACTCACATGCCATGTGACAGCCGCTTTCTCAAAATGGCGCCAAGGTGACGCGGAGGAGACTAATTGTTGAATAAAGACGTTATTTTTGTTTTCTTTTGCGCACAAAAAGTATTCTCGTAGCTTCGTAAAATTGAAAGACAGTTAAGACATGAAAGAGAAGTGGTGAAGTTTAGGTGAAGAGTTTAGTACTCACATGCCATGTGACAGCCGCTTTCTGTGCGCATGCTTCGGAAAAGCGTATATCAGAAGTTTAAACTAATATGGTTTAAAAGACATGATAATCAAAACCAAACAGATGTTGATGCTGTATTTTTCATACAAATAGGCTTTAAACAGTAGTGTATATTTAAAATTAAATATTTTTTTGTGACAAAAAAATGCTTTCTTAAAACTTCAAAGATGCAAATTTAAACAATACAAAATGGTTGGTGTACAATACATTATATTATGTACAGTATGCTAGTATTCCATTCCAAATATAGCCACAAAAAAGAAAAATGGGAAACAAAGAGACAAGAGTATTCGAAATGAAAGAGCAGCGAAACAAGGAGACAAACACACAATAAGACTGAGAGGGGGATGAGGAAAGGAAGAAGAGAGGACAGCAGCGAGCTGATTAATGGCACTGCTGATGAAAGGCTAGTATTGACGTCAGACACACAATAGACGGAGAAGAAAGTGAGAGAGAGCGAGGGAGAAAGCCTTTCACTCTAGCTCACACACCGTATTCGTGGAACATATGCACACATAATTTCATTCAAGTAGACAATGTTACATTCTATCACATTCAGCAGTTTAAAAGCAGAATGAATTTCCATTTGATGAGCACTCTACAAGATCCTTTTCATCCTGAATTAGCTTTAGAAGACTGAATTGTGAATTAAAGGACCTTATAAATTGCTACTTCGCGCAGAGCCGCAGCCTAGCAGTTGCTTCAACACATTGAGCTATGATGCTAATACAGCTAATATATCACTAGCTACACTATTTATAAGGGATGGTGCCAAATAAAAGCCTTGCTTTTGTATCTTGCTTATGAGCACAATGATAACAAATTAAATATTTATCTCTCTGATTCCTCTGATCTCTTATGCTCACCAAGGCTGCATTTAAAAATAGAGTAAAAACAGCAATATTGTGAAATATTATTGCATTTCAAATAACTGTTTTCTTTTTTAATATATTTCAAAATGTAATTTATTCCTGTGATGCAAAGCTGAATTTTCAGCATCATTACTCCAGTCTTCATTTCCTCCAGAAATCATCCTAATGTGCTGATTTGCTGTTTGTTATCAGTGCTGAAAACAGTTGTGCTTTTTCATATTTTTGTGAAAACCATGATACAGGATTTTTTTTTCAGGATTTTTTGATGAACAGCCAGATTTTTTGCCTCATACAGCACATGTGGTAGTATAAAAAGACTGTTAACTATATACGGTGCATCATGTAAGATATAGTATCAGATTTTCATTTTAACTTTAAACTAACCAGTATGTGATAAGGTTACATTTATATACACAAACAGAAGACATACAATATATTTTCTGCAAAATGACTCATTCAAGAGTCATAACCTCAGTCTTGTCGTCTAGAGCTGCCTGATACACCATTTGGGTGAACTATCCCTTTAACATAAGCCCAATCATTGTGCTGATAATTCCATTACATAATTTGCAAAAGACATTAAAGGATCGTTCACACTAGATAACTGTTATATTTTAATAAGGGCTCTAATTCTATGAGAATAGGAATTTCAATAAAACTATAACAATAATGACACTGAAGAACAATATTTTTTCGAATCACCCTCAGAATTATTTTTTCCAGCTTATAAACAATAAAAACATTGACGGCCATTCAGAATCCACCCGAGTTTAAAGATCTTGTTATGCATTTAAAGCAGCAGGCAACAGAACTATGCATGCTTATAATAAACAGAATGTTATCGTCTGTTGGTGTGAACACTAATATGGTTATAGTTACCGTTCTTGGTGTGAACAGGCCTTAAGCACAGTATTATACCCGTGGCTAATTTGTCTGCAATGTCCATGTGGAATATGGAGTGTCTGTGGAGAAAATGAATGGGGAAAATACTTCTGGAAACCACAGAAAAATTGAGCTGTCACTGTTGTGCCTTGGATTTGGATTGGATTTGAATTTGTATTCGTACACATGAAGTGTCACTATGGCTTCTTTCAAAACAATTATTTATATTATATGGCCAGAGCACTCACTCTAGACACCCTTCAAACAACCTTGGATGTTGTGCTAAAGCTTCTTTGAGGAGATTGTGACTTGTGGAACTATTCTGAATGCTAATATTTCCCCACTATTTTTCTCCATGCATGTCATGGAAATTGTGCTATGGCTAGTCTGTGGGCCCAGTTGCTTATGATATGTTTCTTCCAGTCTCAGTTTGCAGTTTTTATGCTTTTTAATGCTTTCTTAAACTAGGTCAGGCCATTGTTTCTGGACAGGGGTTGTAGGTGGTCTATTTCATCATTTTAGCACAACAATTTACTGTCTGTACACATTAAAAGGATCATATAATTTGCAGCATGCTATCTTTGGCCTTTGATCCCTTGCTAGACAAATACAATGAATTCTGCACATGTTAAGTATGTTATCTAAAAACAACATACCTGGATGCCTTCCTCGTCATCTGTACATAGATTCATGACATTTAAATCTACAGTGACTAATGATGACTGAATGCACTAATATTTGTTAATAATATTAACAAATACTAACAAACATTAGTGCTAATAAAATGCACTAATGTTTGTTAACATTTTGAATGAAAGTCATTATAAAATCTAACAAAAGAATGTGGTTGTTCCGTGTG
>NW_015662163.1:1334929-1357606 GCF_001515625.1 Sinocyclocheilus rhinocerous
AATCAGCATATTAGAATGATTTCTGAAGGATCATGTGACACTAAAGACTGGAGTATTGGTGCTGAAAATTCAGCTTTTCCATCACAGGAATAAATCACAATTTAAAATATAATTAAAAAAATTATTAATAATAATAAAAAAATTATACAATTTTTACTATTTTATTGTGAAATATTATTGCATTTCAAATAACTGTTTTCTTTTTTAATATATTTCAAAATGTAATTTATTCCTGTGATGCAAAGCTGAATTTTCAGCATCATTACTCCAGTCTTCATTTCCTCCAGAAATCATCCTAATGTGCTGATTTGCTGTTTGTTATCAGTGCTGAAAACAGTTGTGCTTTTTCATATTTTTGTGAAAACCATGATACAGGATTTTTTTTTCAGGATTTTTTGATGAACAGCCAGATTTTTTGCCTCATACAGCACATGTGGTAGTATAAAAAGACTGTTAACTATATACGGTGCATCATGTAAGATATAGTATCAGATTTTCATTTTAACTTTAAACTAACCAGTATGTGATAAGGTTACATTTATATACACAAACAGAAGACATACAATATATTTTCTGCAAAATGACTCATTCAAGAGTCATAACCTCAGTCTTGTCGTCTAGAGCTGCCTGATACACCATGACCGATGCAGTGTTTAACCTTGGTCATAATTTCTGCTAGTAATATTTTCATTCCCGTGACATGACCTTAATCTTTGCTCCAAATACATGCTCAAGGTCAAAGCGCTGCCTCATGTGGCCTGTCGCGGGCAGAAGAGCCAGCTGGTTACCTTGGTGACATCAGAGTACCAGCGGGGGGGGATGCTGCGGATACCGCCTGCTTAAAGAATGCCATGTCTGATAGACCTGTCTCTATGGGATCAGGGCCAATTTCAAAGAGATTAGGGACAATTTCGATGGGATTTAGTACATTTCGTATTGGATTTTAGTTGACCCAAAGAACAATTTATGACTGGGATTATATAGAGATAAAATTAGGTTGAGAGCAGACTCCAAAAAAGCAGACAGATGTGTTCAACCTAAGAAAACCTGTAGAGATTGAGAGAGATTCTTGAGCATGACAAAGTTTTAGAATGAAAAATATGTGGAAGCTGTATTTAAAACATTAGAATACCAAACAAATTAAAATATATAGACGCTACCATTCAAATTTTGGGGGTCATTACGTTTTTTTAAAAATTATTATTAATGATTTTATTCAGCAAGGATATATTAAAGTGATAAAAAATGACAATATAGACATTTATAATATTACAGTTAAATTTTCTATTACAAATAAATTGTTATTTTGAATTTACTATTCATGAAAAATCCTGAAAAAAATGTTTCATGGTTCACACAAAAATATTAAACAGCACAACTGTTTTTGACATTGATAATAAGTTTCTTGAACACCAAATCAGCATATTATTTTAATTTCTATTATTTCTATTTCATTTCTATAATTTATTAATTTCTAAAAGATCATGTGACACTGAAGACTATAGCAATGGCTGCTTGAAAAGTCTGCTTAAATACATAATAAAATATAATACAGGTATTTTAAATTGGAATAATATTTCACAATATTACTGTTTTTACTATATTTTAATCAAATAAATTCAACCTTGGTAAGCATGAGAGCTTCTTTCAAAAACATTTAAAAAAATAATACCAGGACAAAACTTTTGAATGGTATAGTACATGCAAATTTTTTAATCAACCTGTAATTGTTTTAAAGTTTAAAAAATATTATTCTTGTTTATTTAAATTAGTCTTGGCAAGACAAAGTTTGTCATTTTATCCTGATTTTGTTGGAAATATCATTTGATCACAATTCTGAAATGGTGCAATGTTCATAACCTCTCAGAAAATGACAAAAAAATCTCCTGAGATATGTATAAACAGTTGGATTTTGTTAGTGGACAAATTAAATAAACAACTGAGAGTGTTACAAATGTGTTTTATGAGCGTTTATTTTCTAAAATTCCACAGGGCCAAATGTGCCCATAGTTGAAGAAACACCCATAAACAAATGTGGGGCTGATGTGGTCAGTGGCAGTGCAGCTCGCTGATGCACAGGAGGTTTAAATTCATGCAGGTGTTAGTTTGCTAGTTTGACGGGAGTGAATCTGTGCTCTAAAGTGCTTTTTCCCCCCAAAGGCCATTCGCAATAGTGTTACACATTGCTCGGCACGTACAACAGCGCGCAATCGTGAACACACACTTCTGTGCCTATTTACACAAACGATACCTACTTTATCTCCAAGGAAAACACAACAGTTGCACAACAGCTGACTTCCATAAACACACTCATGCATGCTCTCAAATGCACTCTCTGTGTCTCTGAAGCTGTGACAGGCAGTAGTACTGCTTTAACCACTTGGCGGCCGAGCGGTGACACTAAAGGACTAACGTGGTGCAGTGACGCCTGCTTGCCTGCGCATGAGTCACGATGGCTCTGATCTGAGCTCTGCAGCGTGAACGCTGAACATGGCAACCGGGCCATACAACACCAGTCAAGCATGAGACAGCCAGTGTGTCCCTGCCAATCAGGAGCATCACAGCCTTGCAGGCCTGATGTGGGCTTAAAGCTCTCCTGTACGGAACAGTTCCAGAATCGTCTCAATCATAGGAAAGCTATACTGAGCCTTGCACAGTAAAAGAGCACTCACAGCTATTTATGGAAACAGATTCAAATGCCAAATGCATAAATGTAAATGAGAGTTGCCAGTTTCTGCCAACATGTGGACCTGTCCAGCAATGCGACAAAGCTGAGAAAAGTTTATCTTTATGCAAATGAGCAGTGATATAATTTGGAAATGTGGAAAATGTAAAGTGAAGACACTGTAATAATCAACCGAAGAACAATAACATTAAGAAAATAAACATGATTTTAATGCTTAAATTAACAAGATAGGGATATAACGATTCACTCAACTCACGATTCGATTCGATTCACGATATTGATTTCACGATTCGATTCGATTCACGATGAGATTTAAGATAAATTATAAATTAAATGTGTCCTTTTATTATTGCTTGGACAAAATGGTGCACATTTCTTTGTGCAATTGAAATATAACTATAATAATATACTAATATAGCACTTGTAAATTATTGCTCTTTTGTTGGTTTTGATTGCTTCTATTGTCCTCATTTGTAAGTCGCTAAAAGCGATAAAAGAGTCTGCTAAATGACAAAATTTAAATATAATGTAAATGTAAATAACAAAACTAACTTGAAATTTTAAAACAAGCCCCAAATCAAATAAATAAGTAACACAAATAAAAGAAATCTCTTCATATAAACAAACTAAGGCTTTGTCTGTGCTCTTTCCATTTAAAATTAGAGGCAACCACTGCATTTTAATCATGATCCAAACAAAGATGCTGCATACATGCGACATGAACAGTTTTTAATCTAAATTACATAGTATAATTTCGAAATTTGAAGCAAAAACAAAATGGTTTGACTTCAGTTTTGTGAAACTATACATAAAAATATCTGCTTGAAACAGTGGACGAGCTGAATAAGATGCAGATTCACTCTCTGCCAGCAGGTGGCGCTTAAAGCGTTTCCTTGGTTTCCGCTGTAAACAAAGCAGCGCTGAACTTATGAACTTTAATATGCATTATACAGAGGCAAGATGAAAAGAAAAAATACCATCTAAACTTTTCTAAAGACAGTAAGTTCCCCTCAGACATGCATTCATATAAACTCCTACCCCTAAATTAATCGCAATTTCTTTAGCATTTCAACCGATTTGAATCGTCACACATTTGAATCGATTTTCAACCGGCTCGCGGTTAATCGTTACATCCCTAGAACAAGATGTTTTGATTTTTTAAATCTTAATTGTGACAGTTCATCTGAACGTCAGTGTAGGGGTGGGCGATATATGGGTAGACACAATTGAATATATGGGTAGAAAATTGTCAACCGGCAGAGTTTTTGGACTATCATCTCTGTCGTGGTTAAACGCTCACGTAACATTGCTGTGCTATGTGGTCACACAAACTTATTTTTTGCACATGTTTTTAAACATTGCGGTTTAATAACAAGTGATTTTAAGCCATTGAAACGCAATTCGAAAGAGAGCTCATTTTGCTATATGCGCACACTGTCTGAGAGACTGCACATGAAGACGGCACTCATGGAGCACGGGAGTATTGAACAGAGTTTTTTTTAAAGTTTTTTTGGAGAAGGGTCTGGTTGCAGTCATGCACTTGCATTCTCAGACTTGGTATGATATGGTTTTCTATGGGAGGAAAACGCTTAACGAAAGACTTTGCACATTGCGTTCATATTCTGCTGTTCTGTGGCCACGGATTGTCTTTTTCTCCTACAGATGACTTGCAGGACCCTGTATGTTATAGTACTAAATTAGTTTTAATCGTTTAACCACCACAGCGCCTTGTCTCCATTGGCAACACGCACGATTTGTGTTGATTGCAGGTAGCAGAGAGTGCAAGTGACGATTGCAAATGACATTGTAATTTAATTTCTTTTTTCTTGTCTTCACCACCTGGCTACTGTTGTAAAATGTTTATAGATTCAATTTAAAAAATAATAAATAAATAAATAAAATAAAATAAAAAATAAAATAAAAAAGACTGCAAGTGACATCACTTGCGGAAGTGCAGGTGACAAGTGGTGACACTGGTGACAAGACTTATGAAATTTCTATTGTATGAAGACTTTTGATATCATAAAGGCCTTATTTAAAGCAAAAATAACTATATCGTTATATATATCGTTACTGTGAAATAAAATTACTCATACCGTGATATAAGATTTTGGTCATATCGCCCACCCCTTCGTCAATGTTTATGAGATTTATTCCATCCAAACAGTATTGAGGCTAGTTGACTTTCTATTTATCACTAGATAATAGTGATCAGATTTATATTGTACTAGATTTATATGTAATAAAATTCCTGTCTTTATAGAGTTTACTGTTTTTAAACTAAATTGAATCAACACTGAACTAAATACAGCTGTATAATGACAATATTAGAGCTGCTTTACAGCTGAAATTATATTCGTTTAATAATTGAAGAACTTTGCAGCAGTGAAAAGCACAGTGAAAGTAACTGCCAGCTCTACTCAATATGACCTTCTTGTTTGTTTTAGCCATAAAATGCACCTATAAAATGTGGTATTGCATCATTTTTTTTCACTTAACTGAGTGCAACAATTTACATAAATTATTTTTACAACACATACTACAAAAATTTGTTCTGCCCATGTTTCAAAAAAATGAATCCATTGTTACCAAATGTTGAAAAACATAAATAAATAATTGGATGTCAGCGAGCACAGTATGAAAACAGAATTTATTATCAACAATAGTCTGAAAATAGATTTGATTTCTGTCATCACATCACTAAACATCCCGTTCAGCCAAGTTTCTGTCAGCTATACTTGTGGTCCCCATTGACACCAATGGAAACTGAATGCACTTGTTGCATTTGCATTGAAATGAGAAGGAAGATCTGGCAGTCCTGCGCTGCCGAGTGTTTATTTGTCTGGGCCTGTGACCGAGAATTCAATCTCATCAGAGCTATTTTAACTGCATGGAGACAACTCATCACTTCTGCTTATTTGAAGAGAAAATGAGCATTGAGCACTGTCAAATAAACCAGTTCCAGTTCTGAGTCCCAGACTCCCTGGGAAAATAGAGTGGTCTCCATGTCTATCTCAAAAGTTAAATATGGAGCATTTGGAAGATTGTAATGTATGGAAAAAGAGCTGAACAGTGTGTATAGCAAATATAACCTCATATGCATCTAACCAAAGGCCGTCAAACAGAAGATGTAAGCTTTACCCAATAATTAGGATGTAGGGCCAGGACAAAAACACCTAATCTCAAAAGAGGTCAGAGGTTGGTGTGGCCCATTACTGGCAGTTGCTCAAGACCGTCATGCTGCATCATAATAAAGTCACAGCTGCGATCTGGGATCCGAACATGCTGTGTCTCAGTACACAGATAGAGATTAGCAAAGCCCATACGTCATTATCAGAAGATAATCCTCCACCCCTGAGCCCGGGCTCTCTGCCGTGTTATTGTTTGAAAAAGTTCTTCCATTTCATTCCAGTCGACTGAGTTATATTTAGATACCTGTAAGACCAGAGGACTTGGACCGACAGGACTGGTATTAACAAATCTGATTGATTGTGTTATCAGTGGATTAGAGGAGTATATTTAGATTTTCTGTGAAAGGTGAGATGTTGTGGGATAAACATGGACTGACTAAGAATGTAAAGCCTAATAATTCACCTGTTTGAGAAAAAATTAAGTGGTGTTTTTTTTTGTACTGTAGAAAGAATGTGTTTGCACTGAAACAAAATAAAAAGTAACTTAATTTGTGTAGATTGCTTTTTAACTGGATTGTGAGTGGTTAGATGCAAATAATGTGATTTTGAGTGTTTTGTGCCACTTTTATTTGTGAAGTTTGCTATGTTTTATGACTTAATCTGCACATTTGATTTGTTTGACTACAAAAAAGTAATTTTTTTGTGGTGACTTCGAGTCTAACTTGCAGACAACAGTTTATATTGTATAAATACATATCAATATAATAAATACATTTATATAGTCATGACATCAGAAAAGTCTTGCCCATTTAAAGTAGGTGTAGCTTTAATCATTAAGTTGAACATTTATTGTAGATGAAATGTTAGTCAAATTCTGTGGAAGAAATCAAAATATATATTTTATTAAATTTTCATAAACAGTATATTATTTATTTTTAAATAATATATATTTTTAATATATATTAAATAAACATTTTAAAATATCTTTGTATTTTATTTTAATTTTAATATTTATTTATTTATAGACAAATATGTATGTATATATATATATATATATGTATGTGTGTGTGTGTGTATGTATATACGTATATATATATCACAAACAATTATAAAACATTAAACATTACTATAAAACTAAATGGTTACAAACAATTTCTTCCATTATAGCATATATAGTTATTTCTAGAGGAAAATGTTGTAAAATAAGAGTCAACTAAGCTCCTGAAAGTGTTTTCCACTTCGTATGCACTGCACATATTCCACTATTGGCAATTTTGCAAAAGAGATTTTCAGTTCCATTTGACTTGTTCAAATGCATTTGAAGCTGACAGCCTGATGTCTTTGGCTCCAGGGCTGTTCGAGCTGCTTAACCTAAGGAATGAATGCATAAACCACCTGAGAAAGAACAACACACCTGCTCAGAACTCTACCTATTTACTATATAAACCATAGAGAAAACACATGACAGCTCAGATCGGAATAAATATGTTGAAATGTGTGCATATTTGCGTGCACGATTGTTTGCTTGTCTTGAGAGCTTTCAGATGAGCGTGTGCAAGAAGAGATTACTAAAGAGAGACTGGCTCCAATACACAAGGGTCACAAAGACTCTGATTTATAATTTGTCATCGTGTCCGTTCTTAAAACACAATTAACCTCTGCTGTCTGGGGCTGTTTGCCATGAATTTGCCAATTACAGAGAGGAAAGAGTCTCGTACAATGAGCGAGAAGAAGGGTTGTGTAATGCTGTCCTCTCTCCATCCTGTTAAATGTGCACTCTCATGGGTTTTTGTGGTATATTGTAAATATGCAATTGAAGTAGAGACAAACAACACTCGTGAACAGGGAAAACAAGCTGAAAATGAACTTTTGGCCAGCAGAAAAGAGTATGAGAAAGATGTAGCTGTCCATTTCACCATATAAGGCTGGCAAATTCAACTGAAATGAAGCTAACATTACTTTTGTTCAAGAAGGCTTTAAAAAAACTAATGAGACTGTTTCAAGTAAGTGAGTTAGTGAGAGTTGTTAGGCTAATTCAAACCCATAACTCTTCACTCTGAGACAGATTTTCTAGTCTTTTCTAAACAATTCATTAAAAAGATCTGGCTAAAAAGAGTCAAATTCACATAAGAGTCTGTATTTCGCTACAAATTGGACAACAGTCCATCGCAATAATGTTGACTGTAGCTTTTTTTATCTACAGTCTCTCTCATCACTTTTTTTATTCAGACTACAAGCTTGCAAGTATAAAGCATCATTTCGTTTGCTATGGAATAGTTACAGTATTTTAATAAGCTTCATTCAGACGTTCATAGAACCAGATATGAATGAGAACCAGTTCTCAATACCAACCCTATTTTTGGGTTAACTATTTCTTTAAGAACTCAATCAAGACAGAGAATTTTTGTTTAACAGGAGGAAGGCCTTGCCAGTGTAGTTAAGTGAAACATTACACACATGTCCAAATGTTCAACAATACAGAACACTGCAAGCATATTTTCCCAAGGGAGTAAGAGACTATTCTGTACTAGCGCTGAACACAAGAGGTCCATGTTCACCTTACAGGAGAGTGATTTTTCTTCCCGTCTGAGCCTTTACTGCATAAGGAAAGTTTAGAAGGGCAAGCATTTATTTATCCACCAAATATTACTCGTTTCATCTTGTAGTCCCTCCGATAAGTCATGCTACCTGAGGGAAATAGCTTCATATCTTTGCTTGCAGACATATATTATTGTTTGGAAATCCACGTGAAGAATGTATAAGGAAAAATCCCTCCAAAAGGAACGGACAACAGAGAAAATTATCTGGGAAAAATGTCAATCTCATTTCAAACAAGTCTGCCATCTAGTGCTGCGTCTAAGAAAGCATCTAATGTTGTTGTATAACATTTTAATGCAAAAAAAAGTGAGATTTTCAGTTGTTTACTTTTTTCAGCATTTGACACCATTGGATAACATTTCAAATAAATGCACCCAAACAGTAAATGTGCCATTTCTGAGCTACATAAAAAAGAACCGGGAAAATGACTGTTTTCAAGCAGGTTTCCCCCAAACACTCCTGCCATTGGTTGGCCAAACAGATAGGTCCGCCCCAAACTCATGCCATTGGCTGTTTTAAAGCTGCTGTGTTAGGCTGGTTGGGAAAAAATATACAATGTTCCAAATTTTGGGATTGGGGATTTTTCATGTTTTTTAAAGAAATCTCTAATGTTCAAAGCTGAATTTATTTGATACAGTGGAACAGTAAAATTGTGAAATATTACAATTTTGCAATAAGAAAATAAAGGTTTTCTGTTTATTCAGCATTAAAGAAAGTCAATGTACAATGCAAGTTTTCTGTTTTAACATATTTTAAAATGTAATTTGTTCCTGTAATAAAAAAAAGTTGAATTTTCAGCAGCCATAACTCAGGCTTCAATGTCACACAATGCTTTCAAAATCATTCTAAATGGCTGATTTGGTGCTCAAGTAACATTTCTAATTATTATTAAATGTGATACTGCTTTTTCAGGATTATCTGATTAATGTAAAATTCAGAAGAACACTGTTTATATGAAATTGAATTTTTTATAAATGTCTTTACTGTCACTTTTAATCATTTGAATTCTGAATATAATAATAATAATAATTACCCTAAACTTTTGAATAATAGTGTAGCAATCATTTATATTTATATTTTTCAAGTTGATTAATTGTAAGTTATTTTAGAATGGGGAAAATGCATGTCCCTTTTAAACATCTAAAATACAATACTACATATCCAGCCTTCAATTACGTTTTTAGACAAAAAGTGAATATAACTGAAACTGTGAATACTGTTCTCTGCAGACACAGAGCCTCATGTGTAATAATATCATGTTGCTTCAGAAACCCCTGTGTCCCACTGTCTGGCAACCCTGTGCTCTGCTCTCCTGCTGCATGGCCACCAGCACAGCACTCTCACTGCCAGCATATGGCACAGCGTCGGAAGCCCCCTGAGGCTCTCCTGCTCCCCGAACCCATCTCTATCTCTGCATGGCTTCTGAATGTGAGTGTGAATGTCAGGAATCAGCACGCTGGTGGACATTAGTGACTGTTAGCTGAAAGAGCAACACCTGCAGCAGATCTGAGATCAGTTAACGCTTTAGGCAAACCAAGAAGCAGCTGTGTTTCAATGAGAGCGCCAGGGTGAAGGTCCCACAAAGTGCAGTTTGGAAGGAAATAGTGCAATTGTGCTTGTTTTCTCTAGAAGTGGTTTTGTAGGTTGGTTTGAGTTAAAAATGAAATTAAAATAATGTCAGGTTGGCACAAGTTGTCAGTGAGTTGTATAAAATGTATGCATTTTAAAGGGGTCATATGATGCGATTTCAATGGAGTGTTACAAGCTCTTGGTGCATAAAGAAGATCTGTAAAGTTGCAATTAAAAAAACAATTTAATAAAAAAATATGTATGTTCCTTAAGCAAAATAAGTGATAACTATGCCCAGTCTGCCCTATATACTACAGTACAATGCTTATTATTAGACATAGTACATTTCTTTATACGTATATGTGAGTGCTGTCAGGTGGACTAAACTGATAATTCATCATGCAGCTCTAAAATATTCAAAATATTAACATTTAAAGAATATATTGTGAAAATTTAAAAGCAATGCAGCCACAGAGAAACAGCTTTTATCTAAACCACAAAAGACTAGTAATTATATACAAAAGAGATGAAAACAGAAGAATAAACTTGTTAAGCATTTTTTCAGTGAACGTCCATGAGCTTTAAAAAGAGCTGTCACATCTTGAATAGTGCCGTATTCAAACCTCAAAACTGCTTCTCATTTATAAAGAAAACACAAACCAGATACTGAAGCGTCTGTCAGTAAGAGTCAAAGTAGAAATATAATGACCTTTTATTATTAATTTAAAGCAAAGATAACAGCAATACTGTGTACTTGTGGGTTAAAATGCTACATATTCCATTGTTACTACTATATATTACATATTCCTGTATCTTTAATAAGTGCATTTTCTAACAGTTTTTTTTTCATTTATTTTACATATAAACAATTGAAAAAAACTGATATTGACAATATACAGTATACTTCAATGCAAGATACAGTCTATGACAATTATTAACAATCATTTGTATCTTCAGCAGCATTGCTTCTCAAGTAAATATACCTTGCTTTCATGATATTTTTACTGTAAAAAAATCTTTTTTATAATTTACAAAAAATATTTTTAGTTTTGAAATATTTTAAATATTTATATAATAAATATTTTAAATATTATTTTTAAATATGTCTACAGTTTTTAGTATTTTTTTTATTTTAGTTTTATTTTTGTAGCATATCACATTAAACTAAATAAAATGACACGTTGCCTTGACAGCTAGCTGAAATGAAATAAAAGGTTATTTTTATTTTTTTTATTTTACTGTATTTCAGTTAACATTTCTTATTTCAAGTTTCTGTTGTTTCTGCTTCAGATTAAAAAACTAAATTATATACAGTATATAAAATAAATATATAATATAAGTCAAATTTAAATCATTTATAAGTCAGTTACTCAATAGTATTTTTTGTTATCTTTATATATAGACAACAGTCTATGGTATATCCTCATTTAAATAGCTCAGTAAATGTGTGTGTGTGTGTGTGTGTGTGTCAAACAAGCAGACGTTCAGGACCTTGGAGAGCTCCCTGAGGCAGGTGTGACCACTGACTCCCCCCCGGCACACACACACACACACACACACACACACATACCTCCTGAGTAGAGGTGATTATGGCACAAACAGCAGCCCTGGGCAACCGGGACACACTCTGGATATTTCCATCAACTTTCCACTCCAAAGCAACAAGGCAGGAAAAAACCAGCCCACATTTTCCCCTGCCAATACACACACACACACACACGTTCACTTCCAGATAACTGCTCTCCCTGACCTGTCCTTATCTCTCACATACATATATGTATACACAGTTACTGCTGGTAAACAACCTAAATATCAGTTTAACGTCGGAGCATTCAGGCAAACACCTCATTTACAATGCAGATTTGGAGAAACAGAACAACTAGGTGTCATATAAGCCAAACATCAGACTGCAACAGGGCATTTAAGAGTTTTTTTTCACATTTCAAGCCTTAAGCTTTCTCTGATCCCCGGAAGAAGAGATTTTATCCAGGAATCTCCCAACTGTTACCACATGGCAATATGCACCGCCGACTGGCCACAGAAGTACATTATTAACAGATAATACATCCTACGAGCAAAAGCAAATTTATCTGTGTACGACCAGGCTGCTACTGAACAAGTACAAAGGTGTAATGTTGTGTTAGAGCTGTGGTGCATTGGTTAATAACATGCTATGCAGCTTCAATGATCGATTTTCCTCTCTCACTCCATAATAATTTTCCATTTCTCTCCACTGTGTCTGTATAATAAAGAAGTAAAACTAAGGTGTTCTGAATGGTTGTCAGGTATTTTAGTATTTATGCAATTATACTATTTTATTATACTATTTATTAATACTTTAATTTGCTATTTAAAAATATATTTTGTGCTTATGTACTTTTGTCATTTTTCTTTTTAAAATATTTCTAGTTACTTTATATTTATATAATTAATAATTTAAATATTTTAAAATATGTCTACAGTTGTAGTAGTTTTATTTTTGTAGAATATCACATTAAACTAAATAAAATGAAAAATGTTGCCTTGACAACTAGCTGAAATAAATGTTAAATATTTTTTATATATTACTGTATTTCAGTTATATAAACTCTTTTATTTCCAGTTTCAGCTATTTCTGCTTCAGATTTAAAAAATTATATATATATATATATATACAGTGGGTACGGAAAGTATTCAGACCCCCTTAAATTTTTCACTCTTTGTTATATTGCAGCCATTTGCTAAAATCATTTTAGTTTTTTTTTTTTTTTTTTTTAAAACTAGGAGTGACCATAGTTTTGAAGTCTACGGGGCCTTTGATTATTTTTGTAAATAATGGAGGGCCTTGGACTCAAAAAGATTGAGAACCTCTACTAATATCTAAAACCCTTAAAGGGATAGTTCACCCAAAAATGAAAATTTGATGTTTATCTGCACTGTATATATATATATATATATATATAAGTCAAATATAAATCACTAAGTCACTAGTAGGTTTACAAATTGAGTTAGTGTAGGGTATCAGAGCGAATCAGACAATTTAAGATTCGATCAGATTGGTGTCACAACAACCCAAAGAGCCAAATTCCACAAAGAGGCCCAGGATAACAAGACAACGTCATAAATCTGTCCGCGATACCCTGGCGCCATGAGTCTGAAGTGAGCCTAACGAACTAGCAGCTTTGAGCAGCTCACAGCATTAAAACAAAAGAACACTTATTGATAGTTCCAACTCAGGAAGGAGTTTGTCAAATTTGGGGCAAGTAACCAAGATTAATGGTCGAAGAGATGCACAGCATGATCATCTCATGTAAATCTGTGATACAAATCTGTGAATACACGAGCTAAAGACTTCCTCTGATTTGGTTTCCCCCACCCAGGACAAAGACCAGGCTCCTTCTAGACCTTTTGTTGATCTCAAAAGGACTTATAAATTAACATCAGTCCATTACTTAACTCCATATCATGTATGTAACCCACATATTTGACTATCATGTTCTAATCACTCATTGTGTATGTATTTTGTATAACTATTGAATAGTTTATAGTAGGGCTGTGAATCTTTGGGTAGACAGTGAATCAATTCCATTCACGATTCATAGGTTTTCGATTTGATTCAAGAACTATTTTTGCTAATTCAGAACGATTCAATTCATTTCGCTCTAGTGTTAATTTTTTTGGAAACTGCAGTGATAGGTACTTATTGGTACGTATTTCACGTCTTGCAAAAATGTGCCCCCAGGTACGTATTTGCCATGAGACTGGGTTGGAATTTTCATGCTTTAAATGTTTCTATCAATCAGTACATTGTAAAATGTATTATATTCTTGTTATAGAAATCATGTCCAAATGATACTAAGAGCAGAAAAATTCGGACCATGTGACTGATAAGATAACATGTTGATTTATGTATTGGGAGGAGAAACATAGCAACACCCCGAGCTAAGACAATGTCTAATTGGTCAAGACACCATTTGGGATGTGTCCAACAGCCCGGTTTAAATACTCAGGACACTCAGGCTTTTAGCCGCCATTTTTTTAGTCATTGCTTTTTGCATTAGGACTTTAGCCATGCTTTTTGCCCGTGAATTCTTCGAGCGCCGTTCAGGATGCTCTGGCTTGCATGCCAGCAGCTCCTCAAAAACCATGAGGAAAAGCACCACCTAGTCTTGTCAAACTTTACCCTTTTCTTTCTTTTACTTTAGTTTCTTTTCTTTTCTCTTGAGAGTTTCGTGTTCTGAGTTAAGTTTCGCCGCAACGCCGTGTCTCAGAGTTCACCTCGAGTCTGTGACCGCCTCAAAACTTTAACCAGCCCACAACTCCGCATCTTCAGCCAACGCCCACCCATTGGCTTCCCAAGACGTCACTTCAACGACTACTGAACATCCAGCCAATCAGCAACCTTGGGAAACCCCTTTCTGCAATGACAACAACAAGGGAACCCCCTAAACAAGCAATACAAGTACCTCCAGATTCTAGCTGAATTGGTGCATTTAATATAAAGCTTAATAGTCTCACTGAGAAACTCAATGCGAGGGTTATTTAAATGATTGATGGTTGTTCAGGTCTAAGCAATTGCACATATTGCTATAAACTTGGGATTTCACATTTTCACTCTCTTAAACTCATTCTTTCCTCACTTTCTTTCTGCAACTTGTGTGAATGTGTGAGTGCGTATGTTTATGTGTTAGATTAGTTTATGTCTTACATTTATCCAATAAAGTCTTATTTATATTGAAAAGAGAAGTATCTTGTGTTTTGTGCTTACAAGTTCATGTTTTAAACTGCCGATCTTGTTACTGTGCTAATAAATAATGTTTTTACTATATTTTGGATATTAATATCCATGCAGAGTTGATGTTGTACGGCCAGTTCAGTGAATCGCTGGCCGATTCAGTTGATCAGCCGTAAAACAGTGATTCTGTCCAAATTCCCTATAAAATCAAAAATAATTCCCTTTGATCTAAATTGACCTGTTTCCCTTACATTAGTCAATAGTATTTTTAGTTATATTTATATATAGACAGCAGTCTATGGCATGTCCTCATTTAAATAGATCAGTAAACGTGTGTGTGTGTGTGTGTGTGTGTGTGTGTCAAACAAGCAGATGTTCAGGATACTGCTATTTCTAGTTACTTAAGTTTTACCAACATTAAGGAAGATGTTTTGAAGAATGTTTGTAACCAAACAGTTTTGTTTCCCATTGACTTCTATTATATTTTTTGTCCATAACTTAGAAGTAAATGGGAAACGAAACTGCTTGATTGCCAACATATCTTCTTTTTAGATTGCACATAAGAAAGTCATAAAGGTTTGAGTGAATGATGACAGAAGTTTCATACTGTCCCTTTAATCTCTTTTTATTTCAGTTTTAGTTTGAGTAATTTTAGTATTTCAGCTTAAACGTACATATTTCATTTAGTTACCAAAACAACATTTCTAATTTCCATTTAATTTTATATCTAACATTTTATTTTATTTCTGCTTTATTTCAATTAACAAGGTGTGGATGGTTCCTAAGGCGTTGCAAGGTGGTTTATAGGGCATTCTGGGTGGCTGTCAGGGTATTGCTTTGCGGTTGCAAAGGTGTTTTCAAAGGAAAAAAAGAAAAGGTAGCTGCAATGCTGTATCCTGGCACTGGAAGCTGAATAATGATATTCACATATGCCCTTAGAAAAATATCTCAGTGAGGCTTTAGCTGGATATTTGCCTCAAATTTACAAGGTGGAATAAGAATGACATGTTAGCAAAAATTCACTGGTGATTTGCGGTGATTTGCCAGAAGATGTGATGGAAATGATACAGAGTCTTGTTCAGCAGCGATCCTCCCTGGGCATTTAAAGACTTAAAGCAAAGCTGAGATCCAGAGATCTGACAAGCAAACCAGACAATATTGGCCAGCAGCAGCAACACTACAACATAGATAACAGCTGAACATAAACAATCGCTGGAGATAAACCCGCTGGTCTGACACTAAAAAGGGAAAAACTAAACTGTTGTTCACAAACAATTCACTGCGCAGATACATCAGGGGAATTGAAATATTATTTCTTAATTTGATTCATTTTTCATTGGGCAAAGAAACGGGTTGGATCTCATTTAATCTCCTTCCCGCAAGCACTAAATACCATGTCTTAACTAAAGACAAGCTTCTAATCTGCTAGCATTAATAGGCTTTGTTTGATGACTTTTCCACGCTGTTTTACTCTTTATTTATCTGATAGTCTGCTGAGAGCAGCAGAAAAATAAATTCCGCATCTCTCTGACAGGTGAATCAAGAAGGCATCAGCTACTTCAACAAGGCCAGATTAGGCTACACCTAATATTACATTCCTCACAGTGGCCTTTTTCTCATTATGCAATGACAAAAGCAACAGAGGAACACGATTAAAGCAAATAAAGTCATTAGGCGATGTGTAATTAAGCGTCAGATTGGAAATGTTGAACTAACGCAAGGCTGGATGAATGAGAAACCGCTGATTAAAAAAAAACAAACTCGTATCATTTGTTTATTCTTATTTCTGACGAAGAACTTAGATTACAAAAGTCTTTAGAGAAATCAAAATATTATTTTGAAAAATGACAAAGTCATGAACAATGTGGCGCAGGTCCCAGACAAAAGAAAAACTAATTCTCAACTTCTGTGAAAACAGTAAATTTATGGCATTCAGCTTTTAATGTTGTCAGCTTTTCTAAAATCTTTGTAAAAAATTATTTTATTGCTATTTATTTATCTATTATTATTAATTCATTTATTTTTATTTTTACTAGTTATTTATTTTTTATTATGTATTTTCTATTTTTATATACATATTTTTGATTTGATTTGATTTTAGTATTATTATTGTTATTTATTTATTTAAATTTTTTTTTTTTTTTAAGTCTACCAGGGTTGGGGTGGGTTCTAAATTTGCACAGATGCTTTTTGTTTTAAATTACTATTCCCAGAAGAAAATTCAATAAACAGTTGTTAACAAAAAAGAAAAACGAATTCATTTTCACCTCTGGCTCACCGAGACAGTTGTGTAAACAACAGTCGAGAAGCTCTGGGAAATATGCAGTTCCCAAAAGAATGGCAAGAGCTCTGGATTTTATTCAATTATTAATAAAAGGTGCTCCAAACAGCCAAAGGAACTTGGGTTTTGATATTATATATTGAGGCATCAATATCACAAGACCTCTGTTGTTCAGAATACAACTGCGAGTGTGATGTTGCTTTTATCAGTTCAGTAAACAAGAAATTAATATACATTAACTTATGTTTTAGACACAATACTGACATTCTAATAGCCAATTTATTTATTTTTTATTCCAAACAAATACACAATCGAATAAATCGTTAAGCATCTATGGGCAACACAGAGTAGGTGGTGTTAATTATTCAATCACTAATATGAGTTGACTTTATGATTCAGTGACTCACTCATAAAGACAGCAACTTATTTCATTCCTGAATGAATCAGTGTTTTTAATCAGTTGACTGAATGAATCACTCATAAAAGTAGTCACGCTGTTACTAAATGAAACTTTGTTTCTGAATGATTCGGAATGAAAAAAGAAATGGTGAATGATGTAACCTGCACAAAAAATACACACATTATCTGTGAATTACTACTGAGTGAACTACTAAACTGTGATAGAAAGTGAAGGTGGTATAAATGTATAGTTCATTTTTTAAATATAAAAATCTAAATTCAAAAAATCTAAATAAAAATCTGTAGTGTTACAATAACATTTCTAACACTGTGGGTTAGTTTCTGATTAATGGAGTTACATTAATGTACAGTTTCTACATATAAAAAAAGTTTATTATATAATTATTTTTTAAATTAATATCTTCACTAATATATATATATATATATATATATGTTAGTGCTGTCAAACAATTTGTTTACATAATATATGTGTGTGTACTGTGCATATTTATTATGTAAATACACACTCATGCATGTATATATTTAAGAAAGATATGTTACATTTATAAATTAAGTATATTTATATATAATATAAGTTATATGAATGTAAATATATACCGGTACATGTAAATACATGTAGATATTTTCAAAATATATTCTGTATGTGTGTGTATTTATATATACATAATATATGTGTGTGTACTGTGTATATTTTTATATATAAATACACACACACACACACACACATATATATATATATATATATGTATATTATATAATCATATCATTATATGACCAAAATATTATTACATTTAAGTAACATCACTCAAATGAACGTTACAGCAGTGTTAAATCTGTGCCTGTTATATCTCATAAAAAAAAAAAATGACTGCAATATGATAAAAAGCATTACTGGGGCTTTTCTTGGAATCAATTTGACAAACTGGAGTAAAACCCCTGTTTTGTAAGTGGTCATGTTACAGTGGCAGGGGTGGACTGCTTTTAGAGCCAGTCCCTGCTTACACAGTAATAGTTCAATGATCAGAATATCACGACCACATGGATTCTTTGCTACTGGTATTTTGGTATTTTATCGTTCACCCAAAATTCTGTCATTATTTACTCACCCTCATTTAAATTTCATTTAAATATTTTTCTTCGGAAGACGTTGAGGAAGCCGAGAATTCTGAAATAACATGAGGGTGAGTAAATAATGACAGAATTTTCATTTTGGGTTGAACTGTTTTTAACCATTAAAAATAATTTCACCCTTAAGACAGTAAAGTCAAGAACAGCAAGTCCTTCGGTCCACTGTGAGCAAGTATATGTGCCATTACTTTGCTATAAATATATCTGTTAACATTAACTGCGCATAAATTTATCCTATATCTTAAAAGAGAATTCTTGGAACGAATGGGTCCTGTCCCAGTTCTACAGTCATTACTCACAGCACGCACTTTGATAATGTGTGTGGAAATCGTCAGGGTTGGAAGTCACAATGGCACTAATCTCTGCGCAGGATTCTTAAAAAGAGCCTTGCTGTGAGTAATATGGATTGAGTGAGCTATTTCAAGCGCTCGGTGCAGTAAAACCTCACCCTGACTCACCGTGCATACTTTAGGAGGACATTAATATTTTACCAGCATTATAGCTCGCAAAAAATGTCCTCAGATCTTCCCTCTATAGCGGTCTCACAGTAATACACTTTAACACTTCACAACGATGAGGAAACATCCAAGCAACAGTTCGCATTTTTAATGGGCCGCTTGGTTCGCTTAAAATTTTGTCAAGGTTACTTGCAAGGTTATTGTATACTGTAACTAAAACTAAGACGAAACTACTGATTTAAAAACATTTCTGTAGGCTAACATAAATAAAATAATTAGTGCAAAGTAAATAGACATGACTATTAAGTATTAAACAGGCTGTTTATTTTTCTGCTTTACCTTTATTGAATGCAAACAACCTCTGGCTGCATGTCCTCTGCATATTGAAATGAAGCAGGCCAAGTTGCAGAAAAAAAGGCATTTGCAAATATGGGTGCAAATATTATAATATACTAAATAAGTGATATTTTAATGCACTTGTGACAGCATAATATTTACTAGGTCACAGTTTGGAGGGAAATCTAATTGCGATTTTTTTTTCTCTTTTTTGATATTGTTATTGTAGTTTATTTTATGGTATTAATTTAGTTTAATTTGTCAATTTATTTATTTTTTTCATAAAAATTGTGATTTCTATTAAAATAATCCTATGGTTTGCTGTGCTTGTTTGTATGGCTGCACAATTTATCCAAAGTGTTGTGATTATATATCAATATGGCTTTAAAATAATAATAATAATAATAAATAATAGTAATAATAATAATAAATGTTTTATTATTTATAAAATATAAAATGACTAAAATGACTAAAACAATACAAAATGTTATTTTTATATTTCACTGTAAAATAAACACCAAGTATTTATCAAAATAATAATAATTATAATTATTTATTTTTTGCCATTTGTTAAAAGAAATCCTAGGTTTGCTGTGCTTGTTTGTGATTATATATCAGTAAGGCTTTAAAATGATAATAATACTTATTACTCCAAAACAAAATAAAAAACAAAATAAGAAGTATTATTATTGTAATATTTCACTGTAAAATAAAAATATTTAAAATATATTAATAAATATATATATAAAACATATTTATATAAGTATTTATAAAAAATATTAATAATAATTTGTTTGTCACTTTAACTGTAAAATTATAATACTAATATTTATTTATAAAACACTAATATTTATTTATATCCTAATTTCTTAATTTTGAAATGTTAAACAATCAAACTTTTATTTTGATGGAAAACTGCAGTTTAGTTTTACTAACTGCAAAGTTAGTTTTCATAAATGGCTTTTGGTTTACATCAGAATGTTTCTACATACAGTGCAATAGTACACTGAAATGCAAAATGGTCTCTGATATGTTTTAAAGCATGGATGTTGCATGCATGTAAATAATAGTTACTGATCTCTAAGGATGAGACTATAGGCGCGTTTCCATTACAGATTTGCGCAAAACTTTGGCGATATTTTATAAATGTCGATACAAAAGTATTGCGAAATGACGACGTTTCCATTAACCAATGTTATAAGACTTAAACGTAACCTTTTGCCTCTCGCGATAAGTCATGGCAACGGATTTTGGTGAGATTTTGGCTATATTTATTCAAAGGAGGCTTATGCGTGTATTTTTACAGAAACAGCAGAGAGCCGCTTCAGAAACGTGCGTGGCACGGCTGGAATAAACCTTAGCCTGTATAAAAACATAAACACAAGCATTGAGTGGCCGCAATCAGCTTCAGTGACCGTATCAGAGCCACACTGCACCGCAGACGTGTGCAGTGTAAATTGTCTAAGCATTAATAGTAGGGAAAGCCCCTTATACTGGAGCGCGGCCACTTATGAAGTGTTTCTTGGAGGTTATAGTACATTGAAGAATGATCATATGACATTTTACATATGCCATGTGACCTGTAAATGCGAAAAAGCCGTTTCCATTGCAGTTTTGCGAATTATTCCTTTTTCGCATTGCCTGAAAAACCACCTCATGCGAGCGTAAAAACTTTTTTGCGATATATGGGCGTTTTTGCGAAATTTACGCATTTCCATTAGGCGTATTTTCAATTCGCAATTTCAATTTGCACAATTTGAAGGGTAATGGAAACGCGCCTTATGATGGCACCAATATCCTCTAGTCTATTAAATCACTTTTATATTCATTGTGGTGCTAATTCATGTAGCAGCTGCATCCTAATCTAACCCTACTCTCTAGCCTTTTGATTACAATAAATCAGAGCCCAGAGCTTTTTGGCTGTCTTTCCAACAGGGTTTGATTTGCGGTCTTGAACAGAGAGTGATGTCATTGCCCCTGCTTTCAAAGGTTCAATGGTAGGCAGCTGTGGCATGTAATGCATGCTGTAAGAATACAATACAAATATTCACACATATATGAAATAGACCACAATTAAATGGCAAATGAAAACAAGTAGCTGTGACATTGGCTATGTTCAGAACAGTTTACTACCATAATACAAATACTATTTCTTCAGCATGCAGAACAATGAACATTTGAACAAACAGTTTTTATTTCAAGATGCTAAGTGGATGTCAGTGAAAGCAACATATGCATATGTATATACATTAACAAATAAATTTGGCAAACGCTTTTGTCTAAAGTGACTTACATTACATTCAAGTGTTGCATGCCACTTTTTTAAATTTTTTATACAAAATGTGTACTCCTACAAATAAAATTTGTAAAAATATTAAGCAGTAAAAAAAATTTGAGGTCAGTTGTTTTTACAGAAATCAATATTGTATTCGGCAAAAATGCATTCAGTTGTTCAAAACAAACAGTAAAGACATTTATTATTTAAAAAAATCTAATCAAATAAATGCTGTTTTTTTCTATTCATCAAAGAATCCTGAAAAATGCATTACAGCTTCTACAAAAATATTAAACAGAACAACTGTTTTCAACACTGATAATAATATGTTTCTTAAGCACCAAATCAGCATATTAGAATGATTTTTGAAGGATTATGTGACACTGACACTGGAGTAATGATGCTAAAAATTCAGCCTTGTCTTCATAGGAATAAATTTCATTTTAAAATTCAACATAGAATATAGTTTTTTAAATTCTAATAATATTTCACAATATTACTATATTACTGTATTTTTGTTCAAACAAATGCAGCCTTGGTGAGTATAAAATATTTCTTTTAAAACATTAAAAAACTTACCAACCCCAAACTTTTAAACAACAGTGCAATCATAAAAAATATACAGTATATCACACACAAATATTGGTTAAAATAGTAAAAAAAAATAATAATAATAATTCTTAAATGAAATATTATAATTAATAATATTAAATATTATTTATATTAAATTATAATTAATCATGTTTTTGTAAGTTACATTAAGCTAGCCTCTTTTCAATGCCATTTTCAATTTACTTTTTCACTCAGCAGCAGAACTCAGTTCAGGGTGCATTCTGGGATGCATTCTGGAATGACCTTCTGGATATGTGATGCTGGCCAAAATTAGATATCATGATTACACCTTCCACCTTTTCGTGTGTGATGCCTTAATGTGTTGTCTAGGCAAACAAGGCACTAGGTTATGGAAGAGTTTACATATTCCATAGTCACAGGATTGTTATGAACTGTCGTTGACACTAATGGCGCTTTTCCACTGCGTGGTACGACTCGGCTCGGCATGGCTCGGGACGGCAAGGCTCCG
>NW_015662163.1:1357624-1361139 GCF_001515625.1 Sinocyclocheilus rhinocerous
TCAAGCTCTAGCTGGATCCGCTCCTCTGCTATCAATGAGAGGAACGTCTGTTCTTCCACAGACAACAAAACTTTTTGGTTGTTAAAAAAAGGTTCGCTCGTTCAAAACAGTTTGCGTTCGATCTTTCGCTGGCTGTGCTGATTTAAATCTAGCGGTTCTTTTGTGTTTGTGTCGCAAGTTCAGTGACGCAGGTAGTGACGATTCTCTCCGGCCAATCCGTGATCAGCAGAGTTTACACGTCACGCTTTGGTAACGGTACGGTTCACTTGGAACCCCAACCGAGGTGGTACTAAAAAAAGTACCAGGTACCAGGTACTGTACCCAGTGGAAAACCCCCCAAAAGTGAACCGTACCGAGCCGTACCATGCAGTGGAAAAACGCCATAAGAAATGCTTAGAGATGACGGATGAGAGGTATGAGCGTTATGTAATGGGGCTGATCAGGAGAATGCGATGACTTAAGCACGCGTAGTGAGTGGGAGGTTTTAAACCCCCGTGGCAAAAACATTGAGCGCAGCAGTGGGAACAGGTACAGCGGAGAGGTCATGCATACGTCACGCGCAGTTCTGCATGGGTGAGCGACATTAATGCTAATAGATCCCCATTCAAGTATTTAACCTTGACAGTCTGCAAAACAAGAGCCACAGCATCATGTATCAGCGCTAGCCAGTACAAGAAAGAGTGACACTGGAATGTTAATGGCTCACTTGAGGATAGCATTAGCCTGTTTTTTTTCTGTGTCCCTGCACTCTATAAACGTCATTCAAGAGGGCAGACGTCTGATATTTCTGCAGTGTTACATTACTGGGCTACAGTTTCAACCATTCGGTGAACTTTAGCCTTGCAAGCAGGAGGTTGGTAGTCAAGCACACACACACACATGCTGGAACAGCTATAGTGCTTCAGCCTGAAGAAAGGAATTCATGCAGAACAAAAGGCCATACTTTTAACTCCACTTAAAACTGATATGACCATATAAAGCAGAACTCATGACCAGTGAGCTCGATTACATAACCCCAATGAAACCAGAGCTCCTATAAACTCTTCTAGATTCCTCTGTCTTTTGTCAAGGGTCCTTAGTGACATCATACAGGAAACCGTACAGTGAGGACTTAGTTTTTGTGCATATTCCACAGGTGATAGTACATTTTCACTCTGTTTTTTGTTTCAGTATAATGTCTCTGGTCACCAGTAGGATGTTGTGTCGCTGCCTCCACCAAGCTGGGTCGTTTTTGCCCCAAAGGATATGATGAGTTGTCGATTATAAATATAGTGGAGAGCACAGTGAGTTTTAATTGCAGTTATTATTGCTGATTTTAGTATTTATTGTACGTCATTAATGCAGATTTTTTATATTTGATTTTCTTTTATAATAAATTCAAATACAATCAAATGTGGTTTTAGTTGTAACTGCAAAGGCTGTGACTCAAACCTTTATCACACACCTCTTGCAATTCGAACACTGCATGCTCTGCAAAAAGCATATCTGAAGGAAAAATCTCGCTTTGTCTCTCTGCAGGCTGGATATCACTCCCCTGTCGCAGAGAACATTTCTCCACGTTTGCCATGCTAACAACTCAAGTGGCAGCTCATAAGTGAGACACTATGTGAATCATGTCTAGGTTTGCGAGTGTGACATTTCCAAAGTGGAGATCAATTGTATTGATGCAGGGTGAGCTCGAGGGAGAGATGCAGAAAAGTCTATGACGGATAGTCATGACGTACCGCCGGCTGACGTGGGTAATTCTGTCAGTAAATGCCACTGCAATAGCAATATGAAAAATCATACAACAGCTCCTAGTATGTAGTACATAATGGGAAGAAAATGCCAATAAAATAAAAGAGACAGTTAAAGGGATAGTTCACCCAAAAATGACAATTTTGTCATCGTTTACTCATCCTTGTCGTGGCAAAATGACAAAAGAATATATTTGGTATGTGTATGAATGTTGGCAAACAGTTTTGGTTCCCATTGACTTCCATTCTAAAATAAAAAATTTTTTTTTTATTATTATTAAAGAAATAGTTCACCCAAAACGAAATTTTTCATCATTTACTCACTCTCATGTCATGACAAAATGATAAAAGAATATATTGTAAAAAATTATGGTAACCAAACAGTTTTGTTTTTTTCAATTTTTCTTCCATTTTACAATGTAAGTCAATGGTTGCTGAGACTGTTTGGTAGTTGTTCACCCAAAAATGAAATGATTTCCTCACCCTCATTTTGTGACAACATGACAAAAGAAGATTTTTTTTTAAAACGTTGGTAACCAAACAGTTTTGGTTCCCACTGACTTCCATTACCTGTTTGGTTCTGTTGTACAATCAAAGTCGATAAGAACTGAACATTTTTGATTATTACCAACAATCTTCAAAAGATCTTCTTTTGTATTCTGCAGAAGAGAGGAAGTCATACAGGTTAGGGATGGGATGAGGTTGAGTAAATTATGACAGAATTTTCATTTTTGGGTGAACTGTCTCTTTAACTTGACAAGGAAATAGCTTAAAGTTTGAAAATTTGGCTGTCAAAAAAGGAAGACAGTTGGGTTTAGTCTTCAAATAAGAGTTATGCCACATAATTCACATTGCATCAGCTCTCCGCATGGGCTCCAGACTGCCTAATTTTGTAAAATCTGTAAGATTGCTTTCCATTTGTTAGGGTGCTAATAACGCCATATGTCTTTAAATAGACCTTATGCATCACCTGGGCCTTTCATGGGGTTAATATAATCACAGCCTCCTAAATTGATTCAGCGGCTCAGATGCACAAGCAGCGCCTCTTCCAGAGGTGCCAAACACAATCAAACAATTTGACAGCGCTGCGAATCACGCCTGAAGGCAATGGCACGGTGCTGATGTTCCTTTGGAGCAATTTGACCTCCCTTGATCAATCAGCAAAGTGGGGGCAGTCGACAGCGGTCCGCGTCCAGGCGAGAGGGGAGTGAGGGAGAAACGAGAATAGCAGCAGTCTATTCTGTCTCGCTGTCATCTGTCATTAAGCTTCATGAATCTGGAGCATTCCATTGCTCTCCGGATGTTTGCCAAATCCAATCAGGGATGCTGAAGAATACTTTGCGCTGAAGGGATTGCAGGGTCACAGGGGGCTACAGCCAAGCAACAGCCGGCTATGGGGGACAATGTTTAAAATGCTATCATCTCATACACATGAGTGAAATATAAGGTTAGGAATATAATAATTCCTGCTAAGATGATGCAGATGACATTATGGCATCAACTATAATACCATCCGTGCTTTTTCATCAATCTCTTGTGGTTTCAGGAGCTTAGTTTTACATCATTTTCCAACCTCTGTCTGATTCTCTGTACCTTTGAAGCACTAGTTTGCCATTTATATATACTGTGTATATATATACAGTATATACTATGTACAGTATATAACTACCAAAATTTACACAAAGATAATGCAATTAAATACAAAATGCAGTTTTTAAATGATGATTTCATTTATTAAGGGAAAAAAGCTGTCCAAACCTACCTGGCCCTACGTGAAAA
>NW_015662163.1:1361329-1362958 GCF_001515625.1 Sinocyclocheilus rhinocerous
GGCCTACCAAAATTACTCCAAGAGCACAACGACGACTCATCCAGGAGGTCATAGAACAACCCAGAACAACATCTAAAGAACTGCAGGCCTCACTTGCCTAAATTAAGGTCAGTGTTCATGATTCAACAATAAGGCCATGTCCACACATACACCGGTATTTTTATAAACAGAGTTTTTTCTTCTTCCGTTTAAAAAAAAATCTCCGTCCACATGAAAACGCAAAGGCATGCTATAAAGCACTGTCAAGAGCATGCCAAACCAACAGGTGGTGATATAATCTCAACCGTAAAGCCATGTTGACCAATCAGAAGCCTGAAAAAGTCTCCAGTAGGTGGAGATAACAGAGCAGGCTCCGACGTCACAAGTTTGAAAACTCCGGTTTAGCTGTCTACACGATAACACTGCAACCAGAGTTTTTGAAAATCTTCACCCTGGCAGGCGTTTTCAAAAATGTTCGGTTTCAGTGAACTGGTGCTGTGTTTGCGTGTGGACGAACAGCCTAACCGCGTAGAAAAAGCTGCGGTTTTAAAAATAACTGCGTTCGTGTACATCTGGCGTAAAACCAACACAGCATTTCATAAAAACAACATCATACCAACAGTCAAACATGGTGGTGGTAGTGTGATGGTCTGTGGCTGCTTTGCTGCTTCAGGACCTGGATGACTTGCCATAATTGATGGAACCATGAATTCTGCTCTCTATCAGAAAATCCTGAAGGAGAATATCCGGCCGTCAAGCTCAAGCGCACTTCGGTTATGCAGCAGGACAATGATCGCAAACACACCAGCAAGTCCACCTCTGAATGGCTCAAGAAAAACAAAATTAAGGTTTTGGAGAGGCCAAGTCAAAGTCCGGACTTAAATCCAATTGAGATGCTGTGGCATGACCTTAAACAGTCCTTTCATGGTTGAAAACCCTCCAATGTGGCTGAATTGAAACAATTCTGCAAAAAAGAGTGGGCCAAAATTCCTCCACAGTGATGTGAAAGATTCAATGCCAGTTATCGCAAACGCTTGATTGCAGTTGTTGCTGCAAAGGGTGGCACAACCAGTTATTAGATTTAGGGGAAATTACTTTTTCACGTAGTGCCAGGCAGGTTTGGACAGCTTTTTTCCCTTAATAAATGAAATTTAGATTTAGGTGGCAATTACTTTTTCACGTAGTGCTAGGCAGGTTTGGACCGTTTTTTTTTGTTTTTTTTTACTTAATAAATGAAATCATTATTTCAAAACGTCATTTTGTATTTTACTCTGGCTATTTTTGTGTAATATTAAAATTAGTTTGATCTGAATCAATCAAGTGTGACAAATATGCAAAAAAAAAAAGAAAACCAGGATGGGGGCAAAAACTTTTTCACACCACAGTGTGTGTAAAGTGAAAGTGAAAGTGACGTGACGTGACATGTGGCCAAGTATGGTTACCCATACTCAGAATTAGTGCTCTGCATTTAACCCATCCTAAGTGCACACACACACACCGTGAACACACACACACCCGGAGCAGTGGGCAGCCATTTTTGCTGCGGCGCCCGGGGAGCAGTTGGGGGTTCGGTGCCTTGCTCAAGGGCACCTCAGTCGTGGTATTAAAGGTGGAAGAGAGCACTGTACATTCACTCCCCCCACCTACAAT
>NW_015662163.1:1363783-1385964 GCF_001515625.1 Sinocyclocheilus rhinocerous
TATATTAGGGTTGTGTGTTACACCTAATGTTGTTAAATTAATGTTTATTGCATTTTCATGTGAGTGAGTGACGTGACATGTGGCCAAGTATGGTGACCCATACTCGGAATTAGTGCTCTGCATTTAACCCATCCTAAGTGCACACACACACACCGTGAACACACACACACCCGGAGCAGTGGGCAGCCATTTTTGCTGCGGCGCCCGGGGAGCAGTTGGGGGTTCGGTGCCTTGCTCAAGGGCACCTCAGTCGTGGTATTGAAGGTGGGAGAGAGCGCTGTACATTCACTCCCCCCACCTACAATCCCTGCCGGTATGAGACTCGAACTCACAACCTTTTGGGTTACGAGTCCGATTCTCTAACCATTAGGCCACGACTTCCCCGCGACTTCCCCTTATATATATAAGGTGGGATATCGCACTGTTAATACTTGATGAATAGGGCAATCCTTTTGTGTATTTTATGTGCTGATTCATGCATTTATCCAGATTAACTCAATACAGAACATAGACTATTTGTTTATCAAATAGTTAAAGATCATGTATGTTACATTTTTCTCTCCAGACTGGGACTAAAATGGTCGCAAATGTGACGACAAAAAGTGCCTCAACAATTTGAAATTGGCAACAGTCGAGAGCTTACGATTTGTCTCTGTTTATATGAGCACCCAGTTCTTTTTAATGACTCCGTAAAGATTCACTGCTGAAGAAGCTGTTTGAATCACACTCTCAGTCAGTGAATCATTTAGAGTTCAAATTACTTCCTAACTGAACCGCAACTCATTTCTTGGTTGTATCTGATTCTAAATGAACCGGGAACTGTTAATGTGATGTGTACTTTTGTATAAACTAAGTAAGCTTGGGAGAGTTTATTTAATGACTAGTTGTTCTTATGGAATCAGTGTATGTCTACATAGTGTATCAAATACTTGTAGTCCGGTTTTCCACTTTGTAAGTAAGAAACAATATATAATTCAAGTTAAAGTGCCGTTTAGGTTATAGCGACTGACTATATTGTAGCATTTCCAGCCTGAGTGGCTTCATCAACATAATATACATAAATGGGCCAGTGGGTCCCATTACACCCATTAATGTCCCCTTCCAATCGGAGACAGATTTATTAAACCGCAATCAGTTGAGTAACTATAAGACAGCTTCTGCATCCCACGACCATGTGCTCTGTAATCAATTCAAGAGGAAGGAGAGAAGATCTTTATCAAGAGTAAACCGTTCAGCAAAAAGCCATTAATGCAAGTTGGCCAGTATAGGAGATGCAATCATGCTCTGTTAATCGGTTAATATTTCATGGCATTTGTAGGGGAAATAGTCAAACATTCAGAGCAGTATTATCAGCATAATTAGCTGCCTAATTAAGCATATGTTCCCTCTTTTATGATAGGGTTTTGTTCTGTAATAGACACTGGGATTCAGCTTTTAGTTGATTTGCACGAAGCAATTAATTATTCTTTGAATAACTGCTATTTGGCTAAATAACTGCTGACAGCTTTGCTCAAACTCAAAATACTACATTTGTATGACTTGCGGCAAAATTGTCATGGACTGCCATGATCATATTTGACCAATATTATAAAAAAATACTGGAATAGTTAATTTATAAAAAAGAGAAACTATGATGGTGCAGAAAATATACATATTTAATTCATACTAGTTGATGTTTGATTTTTCAATGATTCTTTCTCAATGAGTCATTTACTCAAAGCATTAATTCATTCAGGAACGATACAAGTGAGTCATTGAATCACTCATTCAGCCAATTCGTAATATAATACTAATATATTCAGAAATGGTATTGTGTATTGCTGGGTGACACGCAATGATTCTGCAGTGGCTTTGTTTAACTGTTTTGGTACCTAATTAATTTTTAATTAGGACCAGGACTGGTACATCATCAAAATAAATCGCTGCGTGACACCCACTGTGTCATACTGAAACTCTATTCGGGCTACAGTGTAACCTAACTTTTAGCAAAAGCACTGAAGCCACACAACCTTGCCCCAAACCAAACTAACAGTGTGGTACAACTAAGTCCCTCATTATGGATCACTGAATTCACCTTAAAAACAATAACTTTCAACACTGTTACTTGTTATGTAAAGAAATTAACCACATGAGTCATGCCAAGTCAGGTTCAAGTTAATGCGAAGCAAGAGGATACTTTTCAAGAATTACTGTGTGTTCGCATTAGTGGAGTCGTTCATGAGTAAAAGACTGAGCACTTGTTCTGTTTCATGAGGAACCCTTCTGGAGTCTGTGACTCAATGGAGCGAGTCATGGACCACCTTTTACACAGCCCTTCTATCAGATGATCTAGTCTTTCTGAGAGTAGCTGTCAGGACGGATCAGTGTAAGAACTGTGTATGTGCCTGTGTGTTCTGATTTCTTTTTCTATGTGTGTGTGATGCAGTCCAGCGCAGGTCAGAGGGGCAGACAGACCTGGCCGAGCTCAGCATATCACATGATCGGTGTTCTTAAAACTGTCCGAAGAAGGTCTGGGCTAAATTTTCAGCTGAAGGTCAAATATTCAGTAACTTATGCGTTCCTGTTCCTAGTGATATAACATTCAGGAGATAAGCTTAAAGTCAGCATGAAATGGAAATGTATCTATTTTCTAAATGCATTCTGATGTTATTAAACAATGCATTCATGCATATGTTTTATATTTTTTGACCTTGTAATTTTTAATTAAAATGTTGTAACTCGATCTTCTGGTGAAATGACAGATTTCTCTCTGGTGATGCATGCCAGCCAATTATTTAGTATGCATAAACTCCGCCCCTTTCTTTAAATCTACTACAGGCTCGCATTCAGATCTGCCTTCATCCAATCAATAACTGATTAATAGAACCAAGTCCCCTTTTCAACAATATGTTTCTTGAATGTACATCATAACATGGGAGAAATTATCTGTCACTACTTCAGTTACATTGCCACTTTAAAAACTAGCTAAATGCTTTATGATAAATCTTTAAAGGAGTAGTTCACCAAAAAAGGAAAAAATCTATCATGTTAGTCATAAAATAACCTTGAAAGGGAACTTGTGCTCTCATACAACAAAATATAGCACACAAATTGTATAGACTACTTTGGAAATAGTAATATTTTTGGACCATTCTCATTTACTTTTATTGCATGGAAAAGTGTAGCATTAGAATTCTGCCTAATATTTCATTTTGTTTTACAAAAGAAAATCATATGGGTTTGGAAAGATGAAATAATGACAGAATTTTCATTTTTTACATTTTTCCCATGTTTTATCACTAAGGTGCAAAAGCAACTTGTAATAACTTCTTTAACAGCTTCTCATTACATTATATTATCAGTCATGCAGCCCTGTGGTTCTTTGAGAAATTAAGATGCTGAACTGAACCTATGGGAATAAATACAATATTTCAGGGTTTTCACCTGCATTTTGTCAATATGTTACCATAGGTCATCATATGCAAATAAAACCAGTGACAAAACCCCAAATTGGCTTTCACATGAGGAAGTGAAAGATACTCCCTTGCCTCTAGGTGTAAACTCACTCCTTGGAGTGTTTGCAAATGAGGAGAAAGCAGAGTCGACGAGAGCCCACAAGCTGAATTTCACACCTGAAGTGGCCTACATGGATAATTGGGTTGGAGAGGCCTAATTCACAATCATATAATGCAGGTCAAGGGAATTGCTTTTCCACTGGAGCATTCTAGCATACCTACAAATCAAACTGCTTTTGTTCCTATGTGTCCATGATGTTTTTGCTGTGATAAAAAATAATTTAAAATTCTCTTAAGGGGAAAAGATTGTTTCTATTATAGTTCTTCTCCTTTCCTTTCTTGCTTTTTGACTCTTGAACTCAACCAATGATGTGAATTTGTAAGCTGATTGGCAGAAAGAGTGGTTGAAATGTTTTATAATTCTGTTTGGAAAACAACCATCATTTTGCGACTCCATTTGTTGCCACTAGTGAACTTCCAATACACTTTTTTAAAAGTGATTTTTAAATGAAGTGCCGGTGAGATGGAACAATATGTGAGTAATTTAATTTAACCTTACCTTGCCCTCATGGTCTTCAAATACTGACTGGTCCACGTTGCAGGCAAAGAGGGATGTGGGGAGATCATTGAAGTCGGTGATTTGTTGGAAACTGTCTCCCAGTGAGGACTCTCCCATGGTGGACTGCAGGACTACCAGCTCTTCCCCTCCCAAGAGGTAAACCCGCTGGAGGAATGGAGCGCTTCTCATGTTGGCAAATAAATGCTCTCCCTTCATGGCTGTAAGTGGTACACAACATCAAAAGTGGAGATGTTTTCTAATATCAGCAATTGCTTTCAGGCTACATTCTACACTTTTGCAGTTCAAAAATCATAATCGTTTGTCGAGCTCTAAATATGCCCAAAAAAAAGTACTGTTGAGTGTAAAAATGTATTTCCATATGATTTTCTGTACTATATTTTAAGTTTTATGAAGCCACAAGACATCTTCAGGCCAGTATACTATAAGCCATTACTGACTGATAATCATACATACAATTTTCATTTTTAGATGAACAATTCCTTTAACAGCATTTAAAGAGATAGTTCACCGAAACCCATAAGACTTTTAAATTTAAGTTATTTAAGTTATAAGTTATTTGTAATGAACCCTAAGAGTTTTCTTTTGCTCCATTGAAAACCAGGTAACCAAAACTTAGATGATCCGAAAAGGCTATAAAGACATCATAAAACTCATCCATATGAATCAAGTGCTTTAGTTCAAGTCTTGTGAAGAGATACAATCGCTTTATATGATGAAATGATTTAAAGGGATAGTTCACCCAAAAATGAAAATTCTGTTATTAATTACTCACCCTCATGTCGTTTCAAACCCATAAGACCTTCATCTTCGGAACACAATTTAAGATATTTTTGATGAAATCCGAGAGATTTTTGAACCTGCATAGACCGCAAAGGAACTACCATGTTCAAGGCCCAGAAAGGTAGTAAGGACATTGTTAAAATAGTCCATGTGACATTAGTGGTTCAACTGTAATTTTATGAAGCTACGAGAATTCTTTTTGTATTTTTGTACTTTTACTTTTCTTTACTTCGCAAAGAAAACAAAAATAACGACTTCATTCAATAATTTCTTCTCTTCCGTGTCAGTCTTTGACACACGTTCACGAGAGTACCACAACGCATGAGAGTGCATTCCTCTGCTTGCAAACAAGGTGCAGTGCATCCGGGTTCTACGTCAGAATGCCGGCTTGTTGAATTGTTCAATAAAGTCGTTATTTTTGTTTACTAGTTTGGAACTTCATGAGGGTGAGTAATTAATGACAGAATTTTCATTTTTGGGTGAACTATCCCTTCAAATTTGGCTTTTTATGTCATACACCCAGACAGCATGGGAACCAGGAACGTTGAAAATAATTCCAATTCACTAAAAGAATTATGAATATCATTCACCAGATCTTCTTTGTCGTTATACAAACCGATAGATGAAAACAGTAACAGTAAACACAAACAAATACAGTCAATATATAATATATAATAGTATGTAAGTATACTCTTACGTGTATATATATATATGTGTATATGTGTATACGTATGTATACAGTATATGTATATGTGTGTATATGTGTGTGTGTGTGTGTGTATGCACACACATGTTGTATCACAAACAAGACGTTTATGACCTTATGAGAGGTCAGAGCAAGAGCTGTTTGGAGCATTTTCACTGTACACAACAAAAGCTCGTCCTCACGACAGGTGACACAGAACTGGAACAGTTACCTCCCAGAACCCTACCGAGCAGATGTTACCCCTGGCCCCGGTAACTAATGCGCCGCCAAAAGATTAGGTTATGGGCTTATAGCAGAGCCGGTCTCTTGTCAGCCCACACAAACAACAACGCCAAGTGGGGAACAGCTTGCACCCATTTCCACAGAGCTTTTCCACATGCCCTTTCTACCAGTGATCCACCCTGACAAGCTTGGTCTGCGGGCAAAGCCAGCACTGTCGCCGGTGTCACACGCACTGTTAAATCTCCCGCAGCTATTTTGGGATCAATAGCCCATCACCAGCCACACATACATGCTCTCCAACACACACGCATGCTCTCACTTTCACTCAAGGCTATAGATAGAGGCTGGAGCTGTCTGTTTCAGTCTTGCCCTGTGTAAACGCAGCTAAAAATAGAATGAGGACTAATGAAATGCAGAGATTGTGAGGCACTTGATTAAAATGAAGACTTCCAGACAGGGATCCATTTCATTTACAATATCAGAATGACCCTGTTATGAGATAATGATGTGCATAAACTATACATGAGCATAAGTGCTATAAGTGCTCAGCTTTATTTACAGAGATTTACAGTGTTTTTAATTTTGGAATTGGTCCGCGCCAAAAAGCATAGGCCTACTGTTTATCTAAAGCTATAGAGGCCATTGACATGTTTGCTTGCTGGCATGAACAAGGTCACTAAATAAGGGAAATATATGGATCCTAATTCACTAAAAGAATAATCAATATCATTCACCACATTGTCTTTGTAGCTATACAAACTAAAGGGTGAGAGCAGTAACATTAAACAAACAAATTCAGTTAATAAGCATTCATAAATATTGTTAATAAAATAATTAACTATTATTATAAAATAGGGAAAACTACTGAAAAATATCCTCATGCTCTGTTGATATTGACTTTACTCTGACCCTAATGTTATTTTAAAGGGGTCATATGATGCGATTTCAAGTTTTTCTTTCTCTTTGGAGTGTTACAAGCTGATTGTGGTATATAGATACACACACACACACACAAACACATATATACACAAAACACTTAAATTATAATATAATTACTATGCTATTTTATTCCTGTCAAATAATATATTTTCCATCAAATTCTTTTTTTAGACTAATTAAAACCCATTTGAAAGGTATTCTTTGGCAAATTTGGCATGTTGTTCTTAGAAATTTGACTGTTGCTTCTGTATGGGGTCAACCCAAAAATTACATTCTAAAAAATGCAATGAACAAATATAAACACACAACTGGGTGCTAGTGTGCACACTAAACAGAACATGTTTTATTAAATTATTTGTATTAAAATGTCCCTGGGGACTAATAGATACCAATAGGACTAATAGGTACCAAATAGATCATGAGGGTTAAAAACCACTCAAGTTATTAGATTTATTGCTTTTAAAAATTATTTATAATGGAAATGCTCTTACAATTTAAATTACAGTGTAGGCTACATGACCTTATTTGTTACAAGCAAGAGATTTTAAATGCCACTGGGTACAAATAAGGGCTATTTAAAGCTAAATTATTCTGTATTACATAATATATAATTGTATTTTACTCTTTCAGTGCATAAAGGGCAAAATGAAAGGGGTAAGTGTCAATCACAGTCTACTGCAACCTGTTTGCTGCATCCCTCTTTGAGTCATCACTGGAGGAGTGGTCCCTCTGTCGTCATCACCTGACATTCACTTTCCCTCTCTTTGCTATAAGGGTTTAAATTAGTCATTTCTCTCCGTCTGATGACTAAAATATGATAAACCCTTATGGCAAACATGCCACATCAACCTGTTTGAGCAACTGTCAATAACATTACACTACTGGCAGCGGCTGTCAAGGTCAAGGAGTGCACTTCAGAAACTAGGCTACTATTACAAATTCAATAGCATCATCAAATGGATTGCTTACGCTTTTTAGTCTTGTGCGGATGATTATTATAGCACAATCTGTCAACCAATACAGACTTTCCAACTTCGTCATCCCCTTAAACTCTTGAGTAAAAGTCATTTGTTTAAAAGTGACATGCAAGATCTAAGCAATGCAGAATACGTGAAATACTAATATATACTATATAACCAACTATATATAGAATAGTATGTAGTATAGAATATGAAATCATTTCTGCATTTATTTGACTCTCTCTCGTTCTCGCTTTCCTTCTCTCTCTGCATTAATAAAGCAGCAACACCTGTCAAAGCCCTACTGTACAGATGCAGGATGATCTAATGGAGTAAGTCGACGCGGTTATTCGGTACCTGTGCGGGATGTGGCAGTCCGGTGTGCGTATCTTCTGCGCGGTGGCTTTGTCTCCCTCTCTTGCCTTTGTGAATCAAGCTCGCATTCCAGCTGCGATTCACTAATCTCCTGACGTTACTGCAGACAGCTTGATTCACCAATGACCGCCTCCCGGCATTCAAATGATGTTTGCTCAACCCACTAATGAAATGCAGCGCGACGAGCGCGGGGGGGATTCATGGACCAATAGCGCTCTCCTAAAAGCGAATATGCAAATCGGCGAAGTTACGTCAGCGCTTTCGCCAGCAGGTAGATGTTGCGGTGCTGTGACACGTTCAGCGGGTTGTTTTTAGTAAATGTGGTGCAGGGCAAAGCAGAGATTTCTCGAAATGATGTCTGTCAGACTCCAAAGCACTTGCAGCACGAGTTGAATAGTGCGGTGAGTTGATTTAAAGCATATAAATGCGATAAAACACCTTGGGTGAAGAAGTGTTTATGGGTATATGTTAAAAGCATATAATAAAAGGAAACCATGCTGAAAGAAACTAGTTTGCTGGTCTCCCAGTAAGGTCAAACTGGTCTGTTTTCTGGATTGATGTACTTTTCAGCTGAAGACTATCTTGGTCAGTCTAGGAAACCAGCTTTTAAGACCTGCAAACTTTTTTTTTTTCCAACAGAGGCTCCTTTTATAACTATTAGCAGTCAGAACTTTACATAATGTAATGCCTAAAATCTAGGAGAAAGCTCAATTATGTTACTGCATTATGCAACAAAATGTGTGTGTATGTGTGTGTATATATATATATATATCGATTAATCGAACTCGTCATAAAATCGCGATTTGAGCGTGCACAATTTCTAAATCGCTTTATAGCACGATTTTCCGCGCCCCCGACCTCCTCACCTTGCTTAAATGACCAGAGCAAGAAATAGAAAATTATATACTTTTACTCTAATGGCAACGTATAGGTCCTTTTCTATGCAATTAAAGTGAAATAACTGAACATTTGAGATGCAGAAATGTTTGTGTGTGTGCCTGTGTATTATTATTTGTGTCAACGAATGTTAAATGACATATTATATGAAGGAACAGAAATGTCAAATTAAATGGCCTCGCACTAATGTTTTATTTTGTTACGTCACTCCTCTTTTGAGTCTAGTATCCAAGTAAAGTAGTTTAACATTGGCCTTCTGCTAAACATCTCTGGAATGTTGTGCTTGAGGAGTCTTTGATTTTGCAAAGTAGGCCATGTTCCTGGATCCAACATCCTTGATGGTCCTGGAAAAACATTCCTATCCAATCCGATTTTAAGGTTAGGCTATGTTTGTTTGACAGGAATTTTGTTCTAAGACCAACAAAAGATGATGTCTGCTGGGCAAAATCACAGCATGGTTGTTCAAGTAAATTGAAATATAAAGAAGGAAACTTCTGCAGCAAAACATGTTCTTTATTCCAACACAATTAAACTTGTTATTTAGTGAAACGCACTGCAAAGTAGCACAAAGGATTTTCATCTTCCAAATGTATACAATACCAGTGATTGATTCAATCGAGTATATATTTAATGCATGTAAACAATCTATTTGACTTACGAATTAAAGATGCTTGCATCCGAGCACATAAAATTACTCCAACTTATGTCATGTAATATTATGTAATATTATCCAGAAATGCGTGTACACAGATGCAGTAAAGAACTTACAGACTACAAGACAGATGTGTTTATAGAAACAATCCTTTTCACCACTACAGAAAAAGAAGCATGGTGTTTATACACATAATAATGTGTTTACATATTTCTGCTTCACAAAAGAGAACCTCCACTTAGTTATATTGTCTATAAACTTGTCTTTACTCCATCTATTTCGTGCACAAGATGTTTAACTGTATTATATGACTGCAGTCACATACAGCAATACATTTTGTTTATTTCATACATCCTGAAAATGATAAAGTCTCTCAGTCTGGGAAAGGAATTTCCACAACCTCATGCTTTCTGATATATATCATCTCTATTATGCCATCAGTTATACAAGAGGTTGACCCAACAAAACTGTAATATATATTAAAGCTAATATCCTAAATTACCTTTAGCATTATGTGATTTTCTGGTTTCTTTTAGAGGGATATAGTATTTGCCTGTGTCCAAGTCACTGTTTAACATTCACCATGATGCTTCAAACCTTTGAAGCCCAGGATATGCGGTTGATCTCTGCAACTCTTGTGTCAAGACTGTCAACAAATCTCTAAAGCAGTAGCACAGGCCTCTGAACATGAGCGCTCTATCTATGCTTGTATCTCACTGTACAGGTTCCGTCTGGCTGCTGGGTTCCCACCAAATGCAGAGGGCTCTGCAAGAACCAGATGCATATATTTATCAAGTGCAGTGACCACATAAATAAAATATACAATGCTACTACTAAGTATATTCTATCTAAGTAATCAGATTGCATTTGTAAACAAATGATTTAACTTTTCGAACTATTTTTGGTTTTATCCAAATATCTATATATCTAATGCAATACTGTTCAAAATTTGGGGTTGGTAAGATATTTTAAATGTTTTTGAAAGAGGTTTCTTGCATTTATTTGATAAAAAATTCACTAAAACAGTAACAGTAAACAGAAATAATATTGCAAATTAAAATAAAAGGTGTTTATTTTAATATATTTCAAAATGTAATTTATTCCTGTGGCAAAGCTGAATTTTCAGCAGCCATTACTCCAGTCTTCATTCAGAAATGAATCTAATATGCTGATTTGCTGCTCAAGAAACATTTCTTATTATTACCAATGCTGAAATGATTTTTTCAAGACGGTTTGATGCATATAAAGTTCAAAAGAACAGCATTTATATGAAATAGATTTTTTTGTAACATTATAAATTGAATGATCAGTTGAATGCATCCTTGCTGAATAAAAGTATTAACAATTTATTTATTTTTTACTGACCCCAAACTTTTAAACAGTAGTGTATGTATTTATTTATTTATTTGGGTTGGTTTTGTTCTGTCTAGGTTTCGATAATAAAAATTACAAAAAATAAAAATCTAAAATTATTTATCAATTTATTATGTATTTATCAAGTTGCTGTAAAACAGATCTTGTTCCCCTCCAAAAGTATACATTAATGACCCATAAAATAGATGAATGCACTATTCATATCTAGATCCACGTTCCTCGTATGAACTTAGTCGTTGGTGGCCGAAACTTACAAAGCTATTTTTGGTCAGGCCTGAGAATTGCAAGGGTAAAGAGCAGGATGCTGCTTAAGCATTAGATTGGGCTGTTGTTGGGTAAATACTGCCGTAGGAACACATCTGGAAATGATTAACCTGATGCCTACTTTGAAGCCATCTCTTTCAAGGCTTATTTACCATTCTCCATTGGTCGTTACTCTTTCTCGGGCCTCTTACCGGTTTGGGTACAGGATCCAGCGGGGTGAATTCAAACTTGTAGAGGATGAGTGCCACAAACATATGCAATTCCATAACAGCGTACCACCTGTTGACACAAGAAACAACAAGTGCTTCTTATTGTCACTTTCTTTTTAATGTGCTTTTTCTCAATAAGAAAGAAAAACTCATCGTACTGAAGTGCTCATCACTTCACAAGCCGGTTTGAATAGTACTGTGTGTATTTGTATTCTGATGGAATATTGCATGCTGTCTAGCTGCCATTGCACCCTCCCTTGAGTGCTGCTGAACACTGGGAAAACTGTGATTGAAATTGCAGGTAGAAAAGCAAAATGTGAATGAATGTCTTGTTTTGCGTTCAAATTCTAGGTGCATTCATAGCCACAGTGGCCTTGTTTGAAGGCGGACTGGGGAGGAGGAATATCAGGTGAATCGAAGTGCATGAATTAAAGCATGGAGAACAAGATGGTTCCTGGGTGAGACATAGAAAGGAATAATGGGAGGCAATAAAGGGAGGGCGAGAGATGCAAGTCATGTTTCTTGAAATAATCAGCCCAAATAACCTTGAGGGCCATGACTCATTCAGGGGCACTGTGTTCGTGACGCAAGTAGCCAATCTCCTAAAATGATCAAAATCAAATCAGATTGAGAGAGGGAAAATGAAATATGTGGGTTTGCCACACTCAAGTGTACTAATTTATGGCAGCGTCCAGCTAAGAGATCTGTACAAGCCTGAGTAATCATTACAAAGCCGCCTCATGACAATGTGACATTTGAATGCAGGAAGTTGGTATGGATTAAATATTTCAATGGCATATGAAATTATTCTAGAGAGAATGTGACAGTCCACACTCACATATGTTTTTATAGTGGAGAATGAATTTTATATAGATTTTTATATTTATTCATATAATTAATTTTTGTTGTAATGAATTTATTATATTTATCATATATCATTTATAATGTTTTTTATTATAAAAAATATTATTAACCCTCTGGTGCTGCTCACATGGTGGTCAAAAAGGATGGATTTATTTTCCAATGAAATTTGTGTACTATGAATGTACTATGTTTTAGTTTGATAATTTCATATTTTAGAGTTTTAGGGGATTTTATGGTACTAAATTATATTTATGGAATAGTTGTGATCCTTTTTTCCCCTTTTAACCACTTTTTTGAGCAATGACTCAAAAAACTTGAAAAAAAAAGATAGAAAATTGAGTTCATTATTATGAAAAATGCACAAAGATGTAATAGAAAATATATTTTCCATAACATGTTTTACTCTGTTTTGCTAAATTTGTGTGATGTAAAAATCAAAGCCATAAATCTAAACAAATTGTGTTCCAAATTTGAGGTTGATATCTCAAAAAATTAGCTTTCAGTTAGATTTTGTTTGAGTGCAGTACCAAACAAGATTGATTTCCCATTCTTTTCCAATGACAGTAAAGTGTGACTTTTTTTTAAGGACCATTTAACCTTTTTGAATCATGTCCATGATTTTGTGTGTGTGTGTGTTCACATAATAAGCGCCAAAACCTTTACCAAGTTCCATATCCTTGCAATGAAGTAAAACATGAAAAAATAATAATAATAATAATTGTTTGGTCAAAAAAGACCAAACAGCAACAGAGATTTAAAAAAAAAACCTTTATCTCCCCTTTTCTCTATATTACTCCACCTCTCTCTTACTTCTGTTTCTCCCTCTCATATATTCCCAGACTGATAAACGTAGATGCATCTGTTCTGGTGGGTTTCGAAGGGTCACTGGTCTGTGCCTATGCTTTTGATCTTCATGTGCAGCTGGGAAAGTTCTCCCAGTCTTTATACGGCTCTATTAACGTCATACTGACCCTGGCCGCGCACTCCCCAGGGCCTTCATGATGTCATCAGTAGGGGCCCAAAGGGCTGGGACATAAGGGCCAAGAATACTCAGTACAACATAAAAGCAGTGCCATGAATCTATATCAACATGGCAGTATACCAGGAATGGAGCCATCAATAATGCAGCTCAATGATTTACAAGTATCGCTTGTAATTCAAATCACACCCTGATAAAGTTCTTGGTGGTAACAGCAATGAACTTTTTTGTGCCAGTCTTGGTGTAAATAACCTAAGGGAACTGACATTCTCAGCAAGAGAGCCAAAGGGGAAAGATGGGCTGGTGCAGCTTGTGGCATTTGCTATAGGCCAATTTGAACCCATAACGTTCCTGCTACAGGCCAAAGACCAAACCACCAAACCTTGCTAGAGGGCAAAACAGCCCCCGACTCACCAAAGGCGCTTCCAACTTTCATAAACTTTGTTTTTATTATGTTTTAAATGAAAAAGTATGTTATTTTTTATAATGCTCAAAATGGAGGATGTAGTCCTGCTTACAGTTAAAAGAGCCTTTATCATATCACCTGTTTTTTACTCTAGAACACAAGAGCATCAGCTGAACCGCTCTTAAAAAAGCCTTTTTTTGTTGTTGCATGATTTAAACTAGAGAAGTTTTGATAAGTATAATACCATTACTGTCTGATTTTATTGCTGAATAAAATTTTATTGCTTACTTAAACATAATTTTGACTGACATTTTTATATATTTAGGTCTTTCCCTACTGGAAAAGGAACTAAAATGCAACCGGGTCAGATGTGCATGGTTTGAAATCCCAAACATCTCTGAACTGACTTCATGAATGATGCAACAAGTTCAATTGTGTTATTTGTGCAAAGTTCAGTGAAGCTGTTGAAAAGAAACAAAATGCACTAAGAAAAAATATAAAAATAAATAAATAATGCAAAGCAAATTTTATGAATTAAAATAACTAAACTAATCATTTTACATTTTACTATCAATTAATGTGTTGCAACATGTTGCATTCTACAATATTAATAGCAAATGTCTGAAAAGAAAAACTCAAAATTAAATATAAATATATACATTTATTACTTTGAGACAAAATTATCTAGTAGACATGAAAAAATTAATTATTTATATATTCAGTTATAGTAATTATATTCAGTTGCATGGAATACTTTCCTCGATTTAATTAAGTTCATTGAATGTTATTAATTGTGAGTGTACATGATGATTATTTTGTATAAACACAAGAGTTTTTCTTACCTTCCTGGGCACTGATTTTTCCCCCCTCCAAATGCCACAAACCCTTCCAAGTGGACATTCTTTTCTAAATCTGCCTTTTCCCATCGTTCCTGTGGGAAGAAAAGTTTCATTAAAAATAATCCACCCAGACAAGCGCCAGTCCAGAATACACCATTTGAGCCTGTCTTCCAGCACTCCAAGATTTAGTTTAATAACAAGACATATTTACATAATCTCTGAATAACTCTCAATGCAGTGTCCATCTGTTCACTAATGCAGCTTTATTGTGGGCATAAATGAATAATTGCTCTTAAGTTGCATCAACAAACTTAGAAGTCTTTCAAACTGGTCAAAAAGTCCTGCCTTTCGAGATTTTCATAGATTCAAAACAATAGTTTTCCAATGCAAAAGACCACTGAATGTCCATTTAGTCATCAACCATATATATTCATTGTGTAAAATATTTTGATTCCATTAAGGAAAAAGAAGAAAATGACCCATGAATGCACTCATTTAAATGCATTTCCACTGTATAGAAGAGAGTTGATTTGAAGCTAAACATATCTTTTGCTAAAAACAGCATTTAAAACATATAGATGTAGGTCTGACCCAGTCTCTGTGAGCTATGCTATTTCCTTTAAGACATTAGTAGACAGAAGTGTAATGGAATCTCTATAGGTGTTTGCCTGAAGGTTAATTGTAAAGATAACTGTCAGGCTTTCCTTGAACACATACAGACCTATTATTCCTGTTTTAATGGAGCACAGCTGGAGTTTTCAAGCACATTGTGACCAGCACTCACAATGGAATTCACAGACAAAATAGAAGGAGGAAGTTTTATTGAAAGAAAATACCAATAAAAGAGATGCCGGTTCCATCATAGAGCAAAACAAACTACATAAAAAATAAAAAAAAAGTACAGGAACATTTAATAGTAAAGCACTTTGCCTGCTATATAAAAAAAAAACATTTTATGAGCATGTGTCTTGTGCCTATTTTATTTTGGTTTATAGAGGAATTTGTGTGAACCTCATCCTGTGGCTGAGCTCATTCAGAAGAGTGAAGTTACTCACAGGTTTGAAATCTTCCGGGTCTGGGAAATATTTGGGGTTTCGGTGAGCCCAGTAGGGAGACAACATCAGCAGGTCTCCAGGTGGGATAACATAATTCTGAAAAGCAGTAAACATGCATACAGTTTTTTTTAGCTGAGAGAAAGAAAAAAAAAAGCCTGGTAATGTTTGCTTTGTAGCCTGTGTGAGTCAAAAGGGCAGATCTCAATATACTGATATATAATTATTAATATATAGCTCTATATAAACAGACTGCACTTATAGACCTATGCATAAAAACACTGAAATAAAATGCATTGTAAGATGAATAATCTGTCATGGCTGACCTGTAATTTGAGAGGCCGCACTACTTTACGAGTGATGGCTCCAGGGGCCCTCAGCCGAATGGCTTCCATGATACACCACTTCACATATGGCATGTGCTGTAAGTCATCTAGGGTCACCTTTGTCTTCTCCTTGTCTTGAATGCAAAGCAAACACGCTTCTTGAACACTAAATCAGTATATTAGAATGATTTCTGAAGGATCATGATGAGACAATGATGACTGGAGTATTGATGCTGAAAATTCAGCTTTGTCATCACAGGAATAAATTACATTTTAAAATATATTAAATATATTTCACAATATTACTGCTTTTACTGTATTTCAAAAACATAAAATCTTACAGACCATACATTTTTAAATGATAGTACATAATGTTAGTTAATTGTGTAGTTTATACTGAAAGCAATAAATGAAACCAGTCTGGGTGGGGCTGTACAATTTAAAAACCATTGGTTTTAAGATATCGGTTTTACCTTGGTCTCTGAGGGCAGCGTTGATCTGATCCATTGCAATCTTATACGCTTCAGGATTGGCCAAAATAAAAGCAATAGCCCAAAATGTAATCTAGAATAAAGTGAAAACATTTTGTCCCCGTTACGTTGAATGTCAAGTCTGAGCTAACACATAGAAAGATATTGTGTAATAGCACTGAACTTCTCACTTACTGGTATAGCATTTGCCAGGGAAGCCCAAAGCAAAAGTAAACCATAATTGGGAAGATATTTGTCACTTATTGCAGTAGCCAGGTGCTGTAGTAAAGTCTAAAGAGAAACAGTGACAGATCAGAAACTATTTGGAGTTTTATTATACAATGGCCAAATACTGCAGATAGATTCTAATATTATGCTGATTCCAAAATCAAAAAATTATTTATGATGATGAGAAGAACAAAACTGTAAAACTTCAAATGCCATATACAGTAGTCCTGCAAAAAAGGCTTAGAAGCCCGATGGAAACTCTTTAGCTCCCTCTGTTGGTGCAAACATGTTTGCGTACACATTCACCGAGATGGTCCTCACTACAGAACACAAGATCCAGGGAGCGAGGTTGGATCCAGATCCAACTCCTCCCACCTTACATAACCCTAAATCTACCCGTCTCCACCCCCTGATCCTTAAACCTACCCATCTCCACCCCCTGGATGGATCTTGTGTACTGCAGTGAGGGGCTACTACATCAACAGACCCATAAGGAAGATTAAGTTTGGCCTTAAACTCTTATTCCATGTGTTTCAAGATCAACATCAGTAACAACAGTAATCCACATGGCTCCAGTCCATCAATTAACATCTTTTTTTTTTAACATTATGTTTATTGGGTTTTTCAAGTTAAACACAACATACAAGATACAGAATCTAAATATATAATTATCAATTAACATCGTGTTAAGTGAAAAGCCGCCTGTCTGTAAAAAAACAAATATAATATTGACTTGCCTGAATCAGGAGAGAAATATGCACAGATCAAGCACAGTTTACAAGTGAAAACAGTCCAAAAAAGTCCTAAACAAATATGTTCATAGATTTTGATATGAGAGGACAACAAATTGACTTTTTTGCTGGAGGAAGCATTATTATAGATTATGGACTTGTATTTAGGCCAGAAGCTATGGATTAAAAATAAAATGCATTAATGACGAATTCATTTCTTACAAAAACACAGATTTTCACTTCGCAAAACGGACTGGAGTCATGTGGATTACTTGTGAATTATTGTTATGTTTCTATCAGCTGTTTGGACTCTCATTCTGACGGCACCCATTCACTGTAGAGAATCCATTGGTGAGCAAGTGTTGTAAACTGAATTTCTCAAAATCTGTTCAGATGAAGAAACATCTGATGGCCTGAGGGTAAGTCAATTTGCAAGTAAATTTTCAGCAAATGTTCATTTTTGGGTGAACTATTCCTTTAAGTAAAAATGTAAAAGGTAATTCAGCACTTTTTGACAAGTCAGCTCTGTTTAGAGAGTGAAACAGTTGGTAGATAAGAAATCCACAGTAATGCATTACTAAGTCATTAATTGCTGTACTTTAAGTACTTCCCCTTGAAAAAGTAAAGTAAGGGATTACTCTTAATTTTTCTGTAATGTCATTACAGTTACTTCTGATGTAACTGCATTGCATGTTTTAATGTAACTTTCTCCCTTTAAATACTTTAGTTAGTTCAAGAATAATTTATGCAATTTTATATTATTTAATTGGAAAGTATTAAAAGATCTTGTCTATCCTTGTATTACTGGTCAAAGTTGACAATGGATTTAGAAAGTAATTAGCAACAAGTAATGCAGTCCTTTTTAGAGAGAGTAATTAGTACAGTAATCTAATTAAACTATTACCAATATTACCTTTCCATCATTCTCATTGTAGAGGGTCTCCTGTGATCTGATAGCCATATTTCTCAGCAGAGAAAGGAGCCATTGCTTTGAGTTTGCCCATTGCCTGAAGACACAAATGATGCATCCTTTAACTCTTTGGCTACAGATGTTCTGAATGTATTTAAACAGAAATGTATGCTGATATGCAAGGCCTTTATTCGATTATTTTTCAAATGACGTATAAACATGATTCAGGAGACTAATTGTGTTTTATAATTGCAGCTTTCAGTAATATTGTGGCAGTAGCGCTCACACACTTCAAGAACATGTCTGGGAGTTGGGAGCCATATTCAAATCCTTCATCATACGTTGTGAACTTCTCCAGGAACTCCTGCCTCGTGAGGGCATTATTAGGGGAGTTACATCGGCCCAGTAAGTTGCTCATTACTGCTGGATACATAACACTCCTGAAAACAAGAAACAAAGTGTATAATACAGTTTTCAATAAATAAATAAATTAAATTATCTTGAAATATTACAATATACAATACAATATTAATGTATAGTGTATTACACTGCACTGCATTACATTTGCTTAATGAAATCCAATACTTGTTTCTTACTAATTGTGGGGTGCTGATTTCAAAAATAGTGCCTGTTTTCCTCAAGCATGACACTAGGGGTGTGCGATATTGACAAAAAATAACATCTCGATATTTTCTGGGATTTTATCGATAACGATTATTAGATGATATTTTGCTGAGTGTGTTATTGTGCTGGTACCTTAAGGACTGCCGTGGACAGCCGGCTCCTAAAGTTTTTGATATTCTTCATATTCTGTGTGGTCAGTTCACACTGATAGAAATGAATCTTTTCCAACAAGTTTAAACTGATTTGTACATTTTATGGGTATTTTTACCGTCATAAAGCCATTTTTTCTAAAAGAGTTCATTACCTTTTGAGTCATATTCTTACATTTAATCAGTGAATTAGAATAATAAAACATTTGGGCTTTTACCAAGCAAATGAAATCAGTGTCAACAAAATTCAACTTTGCAATGCAGAGGAAAGTCAGAAGCTGCATCTGAAGTTGCATTTAGATATGTTTACACACTGTTTAATGCAGGACATAAATGCATTTAAACTGCAATTACAAATGCATTTTTTTTTGTTGATATATTAAACATAAAACGTTGAATACTGATATTTGAAATTAAGATACACTCTAAAAAATGCTGGGTTGTTTCAACCCAACTTTGGGTCAAATATGGACTAACCCAACTTTTGGGTTAAAAATTTAATGTAAAAATTTAACCCAACTGTTGGGTTAGTCCATATTTGACCCAAAGTTGGGTTGAAACAACCCAGCATTTTTTAGAAATCAGGAGAGAAATATGCACAGATCAAGCACAGTTTACAAGTGAAAACAGTCCAAAAAAGTCCTAAACAAATATGTTCATAGATTTTGATATGAGAGGACAACAAATTGACTTTTTTGCTGGAGGAAGCATTATTATAGATTATGGACTTGTATTTAGGCCAGAAGCTATGGATTAAAAATAAAATGCATTAATGACGAATTCATTTCTTACAAAAACACAGATTTTCACTTCGCAAAACGGACTGGAGTCATGTGGATTACTTGTGAATTATTGTTATGTTTCTATCAGCTGTTTGGACTCTCATTCTGACGGCACCCATTCACTGTAGAGAATCCATTGGTGAGCAAGTGTTGTAAACTGAATTTCTCAAAATCTGTTCAGATGAAGAAACATCTGATGGCCTGAGGGTAAGTCAATTTGCAAGTAAATTTTCAGCAAATGTTCATTTTTGGGTGAACTATTCCTTTAAGTAAAAATGTAAAAGGTAATTCAGCACTTTTTGACAAGTCAGCTCTGTTTAGAGAGTGAAACAGTTGGTAGATAAGAAATCCACAGTAATGCATTACTAAGTCATTAATTGCTGTACTTTAAGTACTTCCCCTTGAAAAAGTAAAGTAAGGGATTACTCTTAATTTTTCTGTAATGTCATTACAGTTACTTCTGATGTAACTGCATTGCATGTTTTAATGTAACTTTCTCCCTTTAAATACTTTAGTTAGTTCAAGAATAATTTATGCAATTTTATATTATTTAATTGGAAAGTATTAAAAGATCTTGTCTATCCTTGTATTACTGGTCAAAGTTGACAATGGATTTAGAAAGTAATTAGCAACAAGTAATGCAGTCCTTTTTAGAGAGAGTAATTAGTACAGTAATCTAATTAAACTATTACCAATATTACCTTTCCATCATTCTCATTGTAGAGGGTCTCCTGTGATCTGATAGCCATATTTCTCAGCAGAGAAAGGAGCCATTGCTTTGAGTTTGCCCATTGCCTGAAGACACAAATGATGCATCCTTTAACTCTTTGGCTACAGATGTTCTGAATGTATTTAAACAGAAATGTATGCTGATATGCAAGGCCTTTATTCGATTATTTTTCAAATGACGTATAAACATGATTCAGGAGACTAATTGTGTTTTATAATTGCAGCTTTCAGTAATATTGTGGCAGTAGCGCTCACACACTTCAAGAACATGTCTGGGAGTTGGGAGCCATATTCAAATCCTTCATCATACGTTGTGAACTTCTCCAGGAACTCCTGCCTCGTGAGGGCATTATTAGGGGAGTTACATCGGCCCAGTAAGTTGCTCATTACTGCTGGATACATAACACTCCTGAAAACAAGAAACAAAGTGTATAATACAGTTTTCAATAAATAAATAAATTAAATTATCTTGAAATATTACAATATACAATACAATATTAATGTATAGTGTATTACACTGCACTGCATTACATTTGCTTAATGAAATCCAATACTTGTTTCTTACTAATTGTGGGGTGCTGATTTCAAAAATAGTGCCTGTTTTCCTCAAGCATGACACTAGGGGTGTGCGATATTGACAAAAAATAACATCTCGATATTTTCTGGGATTTTATCGATAACGATTATTAGATGATATTTTGCTGAGTGTGTTATTGTGCTGGTACCTTAAGGACTGCCGTGGACAGCCGGCTCCTAAAGTTTTTGATATTCTTCATATTCTGTGTGGTCAGTTCACACTGATAGAAATGAATCTTTTCCAACAAGTTTAAACTGATTTGTACATTTTATGGGTATTTTTACCGTCATAAAGCCATTTTTTCTAAAAGAGTTCATTACCTTTTGAGTCATATTCTTACATTTAATCAGTGAATTAGAATAATAAAACATTTGGGCTTTTACCAAGCAAATGAAATCAGTGTCAACAAAATTCAACTTTGCAATGCAGAGGAAAGTCAGAAGCTGCATCTGAAGTTGCATTTAGATATGTTTACACACTGTTTAATGCAGGACATAAATGCATTTAAACTGCAATTACAAATGCATTTTTTTTTGTTGATATATTAAACATAAAACGTTGAATACTGATATTTGAAATTAAGATACACTCTAAAAAATGCTGGGTTGTTTCAACCCAACTTTGGGTCAAATATGGACTAACCCAACTTTAAACGGTTGATTCATTCAGGAACGAAACACTGTCATGTTGCTCAGAGACGCAAAATTATTTTTATTGGCGAAATAGTGCAAAAACAGGAAATATGGTGTCTAAAACGTAAATCCCTTAATTAACTTCTTGTTTTTTTAACCGTTGTAAAAAAATCAATATCACATTTGTAATCATGGTAATTGTTGGAGAAAAACGGCACTAGTGGGCGAAATAGTGCAAAAACAGGAAATATGGTGTCTAAAACTTAAATCCCTTAATTAACTTCTTGTTAATAAATAATCAATATCACATTTGTAATCATGGTAATTGTTGGAGAAAAACGGCACTATTCGTGTGAAATTGATTAACTATATGAAGTGGTATAAATATATACATTTTCTGCCCCATGTCTTGAATTTGTGATCATTCTAAAT
>NW_015662163.1:1386108-1396439 GCF_001515625.1 Sinocyclocheilus rhinocerous
CCCACATGAAAAAATACTATAGTAATTTATAATAAATACTATAGTGTTTTTCAACCATACTATAGTAAATTACTTGAATTAATTTGTTGTGGTAATTCTATAGATGCTGTGGTAATATAACAACTATAGTAATATAAACAAATTACTTTACCCAATACTGTACTAAGTTTATATTTTATATTATACTACAATACACTACAGTTTACTGTAGGAAAAACTAAAGTATACTACAGTATTTGTTACAGTTTATCAGTTCACTATACAACAGTATGCTGTAGCGTTCATTAAAAAGTGTTGTAAATACTATAATATATACAGTATAATGCACTTTACTATAGTATGGTTCAAAAACACTACAGTATTTACTATAAATTACTATCATACTTTTTCATGTGGGGCAGACGATATATATCGCACACCCCTACAGACACACTTTCTTACAAAAAAGATATGGATTTCATAGCATTTTTGCTTTCGACAACCATTTGTAAGATGGGATTCAATCCCTTAATAACAGAAAAAACTGCCACAAAGACATGATTCTTATCTTCCTCTGAGCCAGGTTACAACAATTTGTTCAATTCTCAGCCAATTTTCACAAGACAACATTTTATGCCTAATTTTGATTTCAATTTTAGAATTATGGCCAATGACAAGAAAATGCAAACATGACGTTTTCTGATACATCTGTAGGTGATTTATGGTTTTACTACATGCAAACAATGACAGAAAATTACAGAATTTTGTATTTATATTAGGTCCTTTGACATTAAATGGAGTATTTGAATACTCCTTTGCAGATTGTAAGTTAAATGATACATTTTGAATACTTTTTGTAACTTTTGACATTTGACTGCATACTTTGGTTAATTTGATAAATGCATTAAAGCTGATACATATGTAATTGTTGTACATTATGGAAAGTTCTAATATTTTTGAACTCAGCAATATCAAATTAGGTCATACTAGGCCTTTTTTGCAAATCAGCACAATTTTGTTATAGCTTTGTTATACTCTACATATCATAAGCATACTCCATTGATATACAGTGGCATTACTGAGCACAGAATTTCCCTTTTTTGTGTTAACCAGTTGCAGTGAAATGTATGGAAGGCATGACTACTGTTCTCTAAGAGAAACTTTAGCACAATGTAAATAATTAAAGTATAAGAAAACTATACTTGATGATCTCATTCAGCTGTCCAGATCCTTCACTTCCAAAGTTCTCCAGATGGTCATTAAATTCTTCACAGAGATGAACAGAGAGCATTGCTGTGTTGCCCGGAGTCAGTCTGCCTTTGATTACGGTGGCACAGGTTGGATGGGTTTTATAGAAACAGTCTTTGCTGATAGAAGCTGGACAGGAACCCAAGGTTAACATTATCACATTATCACAGACTATAATACTGATGACGTACAATCATCAGTAGTATTGAAAGGAAGTCAAGGACAGTCATAAATCATCTCATCGAGTTCAGAGTCTAAGGTCATGTATAAGAGCTTTAGAAATCGATTATAAATCTAAACATTTACCTCGAGTATTATACTGTACCTGTGTTGTGAACAGCTTCTTGCACTGCTTGTTCAAAATCAACATCTTTGGAGGTGAAGAAAGCTCGGAAATCCTCATTTAGGGTCACAAATGTCAGTCTTTTCCCAGCAGCTACAACAGTGAAAACTGGGCCATACTAGAAGAACAAACACACTATTATACTTTTAGAAATGAAGCTATATTATTTCTATTTTATACAAATGATTAAATCTTATATTAAGATGCAAATTAAGTGAAAAAAATACAGCACAAAAACAGGCAATTAAATATATTTATTCAGTGACCCCCCAGGGAACCTTAAAAAACTTGAAAGCACTCTTTTTGTGTGATTTCTTGCCTTGGCAGAAGCAATTACTGAATTTTATAGAGTAGTTGTCTATTCAGCAAACCTCTCATTATCTCCCATGCTTTCAGAGAACTGGCACAAGTGGTGCCCAGAACACAAATTGTGTCAGAAAGGGCCACTGTGTGCAGCTTCTGTCCTAGTTGCATAAATTAGTGGTGCTGAACTGAACTGTCTTCAAACTCGGTTAGTATGGCACAGCACAAAAACAAAACACGTCAACATCGGCCACAGGGCTCCAGCACAGCATCTGGGTACATTTTTTGTAGTTGCTAATGAAAGTATTGAAAGTATAAACAGCCAGCCATCATAATAAATAAATAAATAAATAAACAAGCATGGTAAAGCAAAGATGTGTAGTTAAGATACAAAGTCTGATGGCAAATATTCTAATATTGTTTAAAATAATTATAGTCACAATAATGTGCTGCTCATTTAAGGAGAACGTGTAAAATATAGAATTATATTGACAAACTGTTACTTTAAAAAACTGCTCTAAAAATCAAAATGATCACACTGCACTTTTACATTTTTGTACAGTAGGTGAGTGCAACAGGTTCGTCAAAATTCGCAGGGGAGGAGCTGGACTTCTGGACCCATTGCCAAACCAACCCTGTATGATTTATGCCAAAAACTGTTATCAACCTTTTAAATACATTTTTACATATTTAATTTACATAACAAATGTTCTGGAGACAAATGTTGAATCAAATGTCTGAAATCCCACTGCACTGTCATTTGCATAAATAAAAAATATATGCAAATATTATAGCTATGAAAAAATCTATATGCCTATGCAAATCATCTAGAGTGACGATACAGTTATGATTCTTTATTCAAGTAATTTCCCAGTGGACAAACTTACTTTGGCTCTGGCTTGCTGAATGAAATGCAAAGGTGCTTTGCCAAATTCAAAAGCAGCACCAAACCAAGGTATCCAACCTCTTACGCATGGAGGAGCATTGGGATGACTTCTTTTGCCAAAGAGAAGATGAAAAGAAATAATCACAATAGATACAGTCAAAATTAAAGTAATCCATTCCATCGCAACCTAGAGTTCAGTGATGCTCGTCTGGAGCGCATATGATGAGTCTGTGTCAAAAGGTCCTGTTAACATATCTGATTACACTGATCAGCGGTCACGTATCAGATCGGATTTCCTCATTGCGAATGATCTGAGCCATGAAACTAAATCCTCCCACCACACCGCTAACTCCTCCCACTATGAACAACCCCGTGTGACTTCATAACACTAACCCCTGCTATTAAAGCTTTAGCTCCTCCTACCACAACGCTAACCGCGCCCACTATCTTCACACCCAGCTCACGCCATAACATAACCCCTCTACTATATCCCTGTCCTTATCTAGATAGCCAGGTGTTGCAGGCGCTGCTAACTCAGCAGTTCATTCAAACTTAAACAGTTAAAAAATCATTAAGCAGAATGAATAAAGAAGAGTTAAATATATCAAATTTGGTGGTTCAACACGTAAGTAAATTTTGTCGTGAGCCTATTGATCCAATAATATCTGAGACGCTGAAGCAAGTAAGTTTTCTTTAACAGTGTCAAGAAACTTTATATATAATAAGTATATCTTAAATTGAAATTAAAATTAAAGTATGGTATTAAAATTTCTAGAATCTGCTACAGAATAAAATATATAGTATACAGACTTTGGAAACGTTTTCATACCAAAGTACATTTTGGCGCAATCTAAGATACAGTAATTAAAAAATAATAGAATTAAATAATATAGATAAAATAAAATAAATAAAAAATAGTAAATCGCTTTCAATTCAATGTAATATTAGATTTCAGTTTTTATTACCAATATATTTAAGAGAGCCAAAAAACAAAACGAATTGAATTAAAACACGGATTAGATGAGCTAAATTTGCTTTTACATGTATGAAACAGCAGATTTTACAAACACGCCAGCTGACGGCACATCTGTGACGCCACACTCCATCCGGGTCCTCCGCGCCTGGGCCATGACGTCACAGGGTCCAGGAATGGCGGCGCTGTCTGCAGAGAGAAGCAGCCCAAAGAGCCAGAAACTTTATTCCTAACATCGCTCAGCGGCTACACGAGTCCCACCGCTGCACCGACGGCCATATCCTCCTCTTAAAGAGCCAGCGCGAGGGCGGAACCCAGTCTCAACGCTGTTACCGCTGAATTCCGACGTCCCAGGCTCTATTAGTTTGCTTGACTTTGCGAGGGCCAAAAGACAAGAGCAAAGACAGCGACTAACGGTACATAAAACAACAACAAGCGCCCCGAAACACGCTCTTTCGAGTCCGTCCCTTTCATAGAAGGATCTTACTTCTGTTTTGCTAGTTTCTTGTCTTGCTCATACACCGAAAGGCACGACACTGGCCTGATAAGGTGAAGCCACCAGCTGCGGGTTTGATGCCACGATGGAGAGTTTAACACTGAGCGATGTCGAGCAGAAATATTACTCTGAACTCTTCCTTTCCTGTGATGTGGATAACACCAAGAAAGTGGCTTCCAATGGCAAAGTTCTGGACCTCTTCCGGGCGGCCCAGCTCTCAAACGAAGTGGTCCATCAGGTACAGTATGCATCTGATTCAGATGTGTGTGTATTAGTCAGCAGATCTGTGTTGTTATGCTTATACACTTCGGTAAGTTGAACTGGTGGCTCGAGTTCATCGTTCCAGACATGCTAATAGCTCTAATGGATCATTTGGGCGATGTCAAGAGTGTTTAGACCGATCTGATGAATGAATCTCATTGTTGCTGAGTTGCACAGATGAAGGGTGATGCATCTGGAGGGTTAAACTTTGTTTCCTGTGTTGTGCAAGTCTGTAGAATTATTAGTTGCGCCTGCTTCCTCTTAAATATCAGCATAAATAGTCATTTTCTGTTTTTGTCACGAGATCCATAAAATTGATGACTCTTGAAACGTGATTTTCTCACTTATCAAAGCATTAATGCAAGGAAGAAGGTTTGGGGTTATGCACAATGTGTGACCCTTTATTTTTGGAATGAGTCAAAACAGTCTGTTGAATTTATTAACTATATTTCAACTGATCATAACTTGTTAATAATATTTGATTTCATTCTATTCTGATTGTTTTGTACTAGGGTTGGGCGATGTTTACAAACTTGGCATCGGACGATGTCTACAGTGAAACATCGTGATGGACGATGACATCGGTGGGGAGAGGGGTGGGGTGGAGTTAGGGGGTGTGCCCGAAGCGTGAATCCTTATAAGGGAAAACAGGATTCCTAACACAGTGTCTACACCAGACGCGAGCGGCGGGACAAAATACTATAGAACCACTGATCTATCATAGAGATGTATTATATACAGATCAGTCTATAGAACTCATTATAATCAGTGATGCTGTCTACACTGGATGCGTCGTCAGTGAACAACGGCTCTGTGTAGTTAATGCTGCTCAATGTGAAAGCACGCACGTGATGAAGATTTACCGCTGATTACAGAACCGGCTTTACTGACAAGATGCGCGTTAAATATCGCATGCGATTTATCGTGCAGCCCTATTTCAAATGATTTTCAACGGTTGCTTTGACGCGTCCAGTTAGTGTAGACAGACTTTAGCTGATGCGGCGCGTCACGACAACTGTCGCGTCTGGTGTAGACACGGTGTAATGGTTGCCTGTTACATTACAGTACATAAAATTTCACTTACCACATAAACAGAGTAAGGAGAGATGACTGAGGTAGGGGGTGTGCCCGAAGCGTGAATCCTTATAAGGGAAAACAGGATTCCTAACACAGTGTCTACACCAGACGCGAGCGGCGTGACAAAATACTATAGAACCACTGATCTATCATAGAGATGTATTATATACAGATCAGTCTATAGAACTCATTATAATCAGTGATGCTGTCTACACTGGATGCGGCGTGGCGCGACACGACAAATCCCCGACAGTACACTGCTGCCGCGTTCTATTTATGATGTGCTGACACAAATTTCAAATTAGGGCTGCACGATAACCATCGGCGATGGATGATGGCATCGTCTATCGGCCCAACCCTATTTTGTACTGTCAAGCATCTTTTTGGAGGTTGCTGGTTTTTGAAGTGTCATAGAGTGGTGTTTGTTTCTTCACTGATGATTGGTGCTGATTAACACTCATCTGTTGCTACACTCAGCACTGTTAGAGCATAACAAGTTTAAAAAAAACTTGTGGTCTTCATAGTCTATTTGCTTCTAGGTTTGTGGCCTGAGTTTAGTGAAGGGGTGTGTCCATGAGTTGCTAGTGACAACTGGCCGTCTTTTTATTGTGTTGATCATGTCTGAGCAACAGATTTATTGATCTGTAATACTGAAGTAATTGACAGGGGTCATCAAGGGCATTTCATTGAAGGTTTACATGTGTGAAATTACAAAGTTTTTTACGTGTTGTTTCTTTACTAATGAATTTTTAATGTTTTACCAGGCTGATTAACAGCTATGTATATTAACTATTATTAGTTTTCCGGGTTGAAGTGAGTTGTAATATGTATACTGCCATTATATTGGCGATTGACCTAAGTGTTGTCTAATTCAAGAGACCCATGGTGGATAGAGAGATTGAGACCCCTTGTTACATATTGTACAAAAATGAAGTGTTGCATTCTATGCCTGGCCTATAATATCATCTGTGTAACACCATATTATTGTATTTACATACACTACTGTCAAAAAGCTATTTCAAACAGCTTCTGTTCTTTTTATCAGAGAATCCTGAAATGTATTGCGCAGCACAAGTGTTTTCAAAACTGATAATAATAGGGAATGTTTTTTGAGCAGCAAATCAGCATATTAGAATGGTTTCTGTAGGATCATGTTACACTGATGGGATGGCTTCTAAAAATTCAGCTTTGTTGTCAAAGGAATAAATTACTTTTTAAAATTAATAAAAAAAACAACAGTTATTTAAAATTTAAATTGTCACTGTTTTTTTTTTTTCTCTATTTGAAAATAAATGCAGACTTGCTGAGCTGACTTTTGAACTTTTTGAGCTTATGTTGCAATGTATGTGTGTGTATATACATGCATACATTTATTTATTTATTATTGGTGTACATAGTCATATACTTTTACATTATATTCTAATTTTACTTATAATACATATCAATTTGAGAGGGACAATTTTACCTTTAGCTGATTTAAATAAAAAAAATAAAAAACTAGTTTGAGATCAAATAATTGGCAGACAGTTTCACTGTTCATTAAACGTTCTTTCAGTTGTCTCAAATCCAGCTTAGTGCTTTTTATTATGTGTGTGTGTGTGTGTGTGCACGCGTTTGTTTGTTTGTTTGTTTGTTTAAACAGGCTTTAACTTTATTAACCTATAATCACTTCTGGTCATGCTATTGTATGTTCACCTGTGTTCTATGTTAAGGTCAGTTTATCTGATTGATAGTTCTGTTTCCATTGTTCTAGATTACTGAACTTTGCGGGGCCACGCGCCTCGGTCATTTCGGTCGGAGTCAGTTCTACATTGCACTGAAGCTCATTGCACTGGCCCAGTCTGGACTGCCCCTGCGTGTGGAGAGCCTGAACAGTGGTGGGTAGCAACAAACATTCTTAAACCCTTTTATAGCTGTTTCTGCATGTGTGTACCATATGCACCAAATCAGTATGCTCAATATGCAATATGCTCTTCAGTATCACATCCTTGTAATTTTGTAGATGCCCATTTTACAAATGAATCCATTGTGGCAGTTACAGCCCATTACATAACAAGAATTAGACGATAATCATTCTGCCTCTTTGATGAAAAGGACTGAATGTGTATATTGCAAACACAAGAGCCATTTTTAATTCTGGTATTTAGGTTTGAGTCCTGGAATAGTATGTTGTACATTTAAATTGCTTGTTTGTTTTTTTCTGTTGTATTTGTATATTTCTGTGAAATGTTTGTATGTGCCTTTAAGCCAAATGCAAATGCTCCTGTTTGTTTATTGACTATCATGGCTGTTCTCTATATAAACCCAGTCCCTGACAGGAAGCCCTGTGCAAAAGCACTACATGCATTTTGGGAAGTTAGACACAAGGCCTTGTAAAAGAATGAGACATTGACAGTGGTATAAATAAGCAGGAAATAAGACCCGGCTCATAGCCTTGAAAATACTGCAAGAACACGTAGACACAGTCAACAGGAAATAGCTGACAGTACCCTGAAGTTTATATAGGCCTTGGATAAACTTGGTTTCTATTGATTTCTGTTCCATTTATTTTAAAATTAGTAATGAAAGTTTTCGACCTCGGTAGTCAGGGGTTTTGATTCATTTTCTGATCAAGTTAAGCAAATAATATCAGTTTGTTGACAGTAGTTGTGTATTAAATCTGTCTCTGAATGCAAAAGTCTAATGTGGAGTTGTGTTTGCAGTCAGGGATCTGCCCCTCCCTCGCTTTGTGATGGGCAAGAACGAGCAGGAGATGAGGCACGCAGTCATGTTCGCAGACACAGAGAACCAGGGACCCTATTTCCCCAGACCTCCAGGTCGAGTGCAAGCCAAAAAAGTGTCAGCGCATGAGATGATTCAGCCCTGTGTGCCCACTGTAGATCCACAGGTACTACAGAATATATTCCATATGCTATTATTGAATATGAGTGGAAATATGAAATCAGTGCATTAGGCCTTGTAAATGTAGCTAGCTAGATCTGTCACTGTCTATTATGTAGTGCACATTACATATTTATTATATAACAATATTGACAAAAAAGTGAAAAATCAGTAATCACTTTTTAATTTAATTCTCATTTATTACTGTTCGTTCACTTGAATAATTATTTGAATATATGTATCTGAATATACATTGAGATACGGGGGTTACTTTTTAGGCTAATATGCCATATGCCATTATTTTAAGAAAATAAATGTATGATAATATTTAACTTATTAACTTTTAACTTAAAACATTGTTTAAATAAACAGGTGTGTTCACAGTAGTGTATTTGTTTTTTGAATATTAAATGGGTATCGCCAACTGTGGAAAGCACATAAGTTTAATAATATTTTATATTGTATTTTTTCATATTTAATATTTATTTTTTGTCATGATTTTAGTTTTCAGTCTTTGATGCCGAGTTCACACTGCACGATTTTAGCCCGATTTTTCACTCGCCGACAGGTTTTGCGAAATCGCCGACAAATGCCCGCAATCGGAGGCAAATCGGTGCTCGTTCATGCGAGTGACAATCACGCAGTGTGAATTATCAAAGACGTGATCTGAGGGAGTCGCCGACGCCCGCAAAATATTTGGCATGCTAAATATCTGGATCTGTCAGCGATTCACAATCACGCTCTGTGCAATGATTTCTGACTGAAAACTACATTGGCGATGACTTACAGCCAATGAGAGACCAAGATACGGGGCAGAGGGAAGTTTGGGGAGTTATAGACCAGAATATCAGTATTTTAATAGATATATGAACTTTTTTTAATTTTTTTATTATTGTATAGGTTATTTGTTACCATCTGGGGTGTTGTGTGGTAGTGATCTGATAACTGAAGAGTTCCATGAACTCTTTGTGCCAAGGCAGTTAACTCCAAGATGCTTCATAGAGTCTCTGTATTAAGTGTACTGTTTTGCATCTGTAAAATGGCTATTTGTTTACTTCAGCATGTATCTCTGCTGTTCCAAAGCCATCTGTTTTGCTGGAAGTCTGTAAAGTTACTAAGTAATTAATTTTGTTTATCTCTGGCTCCAGCCGGACACCACATCTCCTGTAGTGTCACCGCACCAGTCCCCTCCCACTTCGCCCCATGCCTGGAGGAAGCACAAACGCCAGGCCAGCGGTGGAAACGTCGACAGACAGCCCTCAGTGCCAGGAGTTGTTTGGCCACATTTTAGAGAAGCACAGCCAGGTACTCAATGTTTAATAATACAGTCATGTACATTGTTTAGGTCACACAATAACCCTACTAACATTAACAAACAGTATATTATATTATATTATATTATATTATTTAAGTATTATAATGCAATATTTAATGTAGTAATTATTAATTAATTAAAGTGATTATAAAATAGGCAATTCTAACTTAAAGATCAGTTATACTTACAGAACTTTGATATTAAATGCCACATGATGTACTGGATTCTTCCTAAATTTTCAAGATGTGTAGTTTCTTAAATTGATTCATTCTTATCCTTTTTTTTTTTTTTTACTGTGTGTCTGTTTCTCTTTCTTTCCTCTCTCTCTTTTTCTGTGTCTTGCCTAAGGACCAGTTACAGGTGATGGGATGTGGTCCGCCCATTCACCCCCTCCTGTCCAGGAAAGTTGGGTCAGCTTTACAGACACGCCCCCCTCCAGCACACTTCCAATGCATCCCCCATCAGCTCAGGTAATGCAATGCAGGCCTCCATGTATACGTTTGTTAGGTATACAACATGATCTGTCACCACTAGACTGCTGTAACCAAGGCTTCTGTGGCAGAACAGATG
>NW_015662163.1:1396614-1399389 GCF_001515625.1 Sinocyclocheilus rhinocerous
GTCTGTTTCTCTTTCTTTCCTCTCTCTCTTTTTCTGTGTCTTGCCTAAGGACCAGTTACAGGTGATGGGATGTGGTCCGCCCATTCACCCCCTCCTGTCCAGGAAAGTTGGGTCAGTTTTACAGACACGCCCCCCTCCAGCACACTTCCAATGCATCCCCCCTCAGCTCAGGTAATGCAATGTGGGCCTCCATGTATACATTTGTTATGTATACAACATAATCTGTCACCACTGGCCTGCTGTAACCAAGGCTTCTGTGGCAGAACAGATGTTTACTTTTGTGTTAACAAAAGCAGACTTTATTAAATATTTGCCAAGCCCAAATGAATGCAGGTTCAGAGAATTACCGGTCATACAAGAAATTTGAAAACAAAGTAGTTAAGCCGTTTTTTTCTGTTGTTTAAGCTGTTTAAAAAAAAAACACAGTTGAAATCTTCAGATTTAAAATTAATAAGCAGCACAACTGTTTTCAACCTTGATAGTAGTAAGAAATGTTTCTTGAACACCAAATGTTTCTTGAGCATATTAGAATGATTTCTGAAGGATCATGTGACACTGAAGATTGAAGATTCAGCTTTGCCATCACATGAATAAATTACATTTTGAAATAAATAAAACATTTTTTTATTGTAATAATATTTCACTATTACAGAAAATCTTACAAACTCCAAACTTTTGAACAGTAGTGTACATAATATAAGTGTATTACAAAATCTAATTCTTATTTTTCCCCTCCTTTTCTACTCCAGCCGGAGAGCACAACAGTACGAACTGTGCCATCTGCAATGACCACAAATGAAATCCAAAGACAGATCAGTGGTTATGATGACCCCTGGAAAATCACAGATGAGCAAAGACAGTATTACATAAACCAGTTTAAGACCATTCAGGCTGATCTCACTGGTTTAATCCCTGGTTAGTGAGACCTTGTTTTGAATAGTAACTGCCTTTATGCTGTTTTCTGTTTTAAATTTACCAGCCTAAAAATGTATCCATTCTCTATTGTTCAGGCTCAGCCGCGAAGGAATTCTTTACAAAGTCGAAACTGCCTATTCTAGAACTGTCTCACATTTGGTAAGTAGTTTTACATGAGTTACACTGTCTCTCTTTGTTCATTTTGGATGACCTTGGTGTACATTGTCTGAAATAGATGTGTAAACAAGAACTCATGCATATGTTGCCACTCCTTAACAGCATCAGTTGATAATCTTAGCCATTTGCATTCGATTTGTTAATGCCCTGTCTTTAAAAAAGGAAGTTGTCCCTGTCATCTGTTTTTTTTGTGTGCCTTAAAATATTCATCTTATCTGTATTGACTGACCTGCTTTACCTTGCAGGGAGCTATCAGATTTTGATAAAGATGGTGCATTGACCCTGGATGAGTTCTGTGCTGCTTTTCATCTTGTGGTCGCTAGGAAAAATGGTTATGACCTTCCTGAAAAGCTACCCGAGAGCCTAATGCCAAAGCTTATTGACTTGGATGACTCAGCAGGTAAGCAGAAAAGCCTCACACAAACCAGAGCTTCAAATTGGGAAATATGCAGCTCAGTTATTTCTGAACGTTCTGCATACAGAGTGCTTTCTTAATGCAAAAATCGACCCATGTTTTTACCCTGCAAACACGCAGAGCTTTGAATGTGAACTGGTGGATCGATAAGAAGACAATGCATTATAAAAATCTAAACAGTATAGGGGTGTGCGATATGTATCGATATGATATCGATATGTATGCGATAATATCGTAATTGTTGTTTTAATGATGTGCGATTATGATATTATCGAGTATATCGCGAAAAGCAAACAAAACACCTACAGTTGTTTTTGCTCTATTTCTCCAACAAAAATCATTCCAAACACAGCCACAGCGCTGTTTTGCGTCTCTGAGCAACACGATGGGGTTTCGTTCCTGAATGAATCAACCGTGTAAATCAGGGATCCTCAAATCTGGTCCATGAGATCCACTTTCCTGCAGAGTTTAGCTCTAACCCTAATCAAACACACCTGAGCATGCTAATCAATGTCTTCAGGATCATTAGAAAATCATAGGTAGGGGAGTTTGATCAGGGTTGGAGCTAAACTCTGCAGTACATTGGCCCTCCAGGGCAAGATTTGAGGAACCCTGGTGTAAATGATTCGGTTCAGTCGCAATGACTCACTTAACAGTGACTTGCTGCCACCTACTGGCAGTTTTAATTTCACATTTAAGGTACCTTTTCATTTTTTAAATAATTTCATACTTCAGTTTTCAATGTTTTATGTTTAAAATATCAAAACATTATTTATGCATTTGTAACTGCAGGTTAGAGTATTCCATGTCCCTCGGAGCTGAATTAAACCGTATGTAAATACATCTAAATTGGTGGTTCAGTGGTAGAATTCTCGCCTGCCACGCGGGAGACCCGGGTCCGATTCCCGGCCAATACAAGAACAGCCTCCTTTGTCGGGAAGTTGTGGCCTAATGGTTAGAGAGTCGGACTCGTAACCCAAAGGTTGCGGGTTCGAGTCTCGTACCGGCAGGGATTGTAGGTGGGGGGAGTGAATGTACAGCGCTCTCTCCCACCTTCAATACCACGACTGAGGTGCCCCTGAGCAAGAGCACCCCCAACTGCTCCCTGGGCGCCGCAGCAAAAAATGGCTGCCCACTGCTCCGGGTGTGTGTTCACTGCTGTCTGTGTTTCACTGCTGTGTGTGTGCACTTAGGATGGGATAAATACAGAGCACTAATTCCGAGTATGGGTCACCATACTTGGCCACATGTCACGTCACTTTCACTTT
>NW_015662163.1:1399873-1402103 GCF_001515625.1 Sinocyclocheilus rhinocerous
CATTAAACAGTGTGTAAATGCATCTAAATGACACTTCTAATGCAGCTTCTGTGTTTCCTCTGCATTGCAAAGATCAATTTTGTTGATACTGATTTCATTTGCTTGGTAGCAGCCTAAATGAATTTGACTCAAAAGATGTTGCACACTTTTAGAAAAAAATGGCTTAAAGGTAAAAATGCCCATAAAACTTGTTACTTCCTATCACTGCTGGGAACTGACCACACAGAATATGAAGAATATCAAAAAATTCAGGAGTCAGCTGTTAGCACAATTAGAGATAAGATAGCAGCACAAAAAATATAGCAAAATATTGTCTAATTATCGTTATCGATAAAATCCCAGAAAATTATCGAGATATAATTTTTGGTCAATATCGCACACCCCTAATTTATGTTATTTAATTGATATTATAATTTATTGATAATAATTGTTTAAATTAATATAATAATTAATACTTTTGGCTCATCCATTTTCCTAAAAATGGTTTAAAGGCTGAAATGTAAAGTTTATCATTTTATAAAACATTTGTTTTTTTGTGAAAATTTGTATCTGAACTGTAAATTAAGCTTTTTACAGTAATTTTACAGTTTAATATGGTACTATAGACATTGCCCTACCCCCCTCATATGGTATTAATTTTATTTGTGCAGGTCTTAAAAAGGTCTTAAATTTGAGCTTAAAAATCCTGCAGAAACCTTGTTACAGTCATTTTTTGTAGCTCTATTTGGACACATGCACTACCATTCAAAGGTTTGGGGTCTCTTTTTTTTTTTTTTTTTTTTTTTTTTTTTAAGAAATTAATATGGTTGTTCAGCAAGGGCACAATAAATTGATTGTAACTGACAGTAAAGACTTTCTTTGTTACTAAAAAATCTATTTCAAATAAATGCTGTTCTTTTGAACTTGCTATCCATAAAAAAACACATTTTTCACAGCCCAACTGTTTTCAATATGAATAATGAACATGAATAAATCTGAAAATTCAGCTTTGCCATCACAGGAATAAATTACATTTTAAAATGTATTAAAATAGAAAAGTTATTTTAAGTGGTATTACTGTTTTACTGTATTTTTGATCAAATAAATACAGCCTTGGTGAACATAAGACACTTCTTTCAAAAACATTTAAAAATGTTATCAACCCCAACTTTTTGAACAATAGTTCAGTTATTGTGGTGATTGTCATATTCTTTGTGTTATTTTACATAGGCACATTTTAAACTGTGTTTTTAACATTTTCTTATAACCAGGCTCACTACAATAGTTAAAACGCTAAAAGCTAAAATGTCTTTCAATCTTAAGTTTTTGCCCTAACTAGCTAATGTTCTGGGTTGCAATAAACTGATTTTTAAATCTCAGTCCTCATAAGTACATATAAAGTCTAAAAATTTTTGCAGTTGGTTGTGATATATTGTTACTTCTCAGCATTTTAGTTTCATTGTAGACAGAGAATGAACTTGCTTCTAATTACAATATTCTAATAACAGCTTGATAGGAAGTGAGCCTGTATCTTAGCAACAGTTTTCGCATATTAAAATGGAACATAGAATATGCCCTTGGGACCCTGAGAGTCCTTGTGAAGTTTTATGATGTTTATGACCTTTAGATGCAATATTATTCTGCTAATTCCATATTCATGCTGAATGATGTTCAGGTGTCTGCATAAGTTCTTTATTGTCTGTCTGTCTGTCTGTATGTTTCAGGAGTTCCAGAACCTGCCCCTGAGGTGGGCTTTTCTGCTTCTCCTGTGGAGGTCACTCCAAATAAGTCTCCTTCCATGCCTTCCCTGAACCAGAACTGGTCTGAGCTCAATCAAAGCAATGAGGTTTGGACTTTGGTGTTCTCAATGTACCCTACCTCTTTCACTCTTTTTTTTTTTTGTAGTTCTGTCTGCCTTTTTTTATGGGGAAATAAAACTAATACACTTCTCCAGACATGTAACACTCTCATGAGAATTGTTGTGACAGTTAATTCTTCACTGTTTTGTTGGGAATGTGGCAGCCTTGTAGTCAAAACTGCTGACCTGAAGTCACATTTTTTAAAGGGGTCATATGATGCGATTTCAATTTTTCCTTTCTCTTTGGAGTGTTACAAGCTCTTGGTGCATAAAGAAGATCTGTAAAGTTGCAAAGACTAAAGTCTCAAATCCAAAGAGATATTCTTTATAAAAGTTAAGAGTCCGCCACACCTACCTAAAACGGCTCGTTCGAACACGCCCCCACATACCTAC
>NW_015662163.1:1403284-1415628 GCF_001515625.1 Sinocyclocheilus rhinocerous
TGAGCTTTGTAAAAATCGACGTGTTTCAGAAAGGCGGGGCATAGAGGAGAAACAATAATGTACAGTATGTGGAAAATAATGTGTTTTTTGAACCTTAAACCGCATAAACACATTTCATTACACCAAATACACCAAATACTGTTCTTTTTAGCAGCATCATATGACCCCTTTAAAGTCTTAGATTAACCTCCTGGAATACTTTTAATGGAATACTCCATAATATAACACATTTCAGAGTGAAACAAAATATTCAGTGGGAAACAGTGGCAGGATTTGATTGGATCATGTGTGTAAATATTATAATTTTATTGGTTGATATTATTTTTCAAGGTTAGGTCAGCTTGAAACCAGAAAAAGTTTTACACATTTTAAAATAAAATATGATGAAAAGTAACATGTTTCTATGATATCCCATTATTATGATATCCCAAATCATACTTGGTAAATAATTATGACAATTCCTATCAATTCATATCAAAATGATGAGATACTATGTCATAATTATGAGTTAAGAAGTCAAAATTATGATTTCAAGTCAATTTTATGTCATCATTATGACACTGTGTCATGGTTTCAAATTTTTATTTCAAAATCATGATTTACCAAAGCATGTTTTTTCCCCCTTATATAGTAGAAATTGGCTTCCAAACATTTACCTACAGAATAATAGTTAAATATTGCAAAATAGGACTGGAGACATTTAAGACAGCAAAAAGGGTCCATTTTGATTTCATGTTGGATTTCAGTTCATTTTGAAAATTCTTATTTTATTTGAATATTAAATGCTTTCTCCTATCCCAGCTTAATAGGTACTAAGTAACTTTAAGTGAGATATTTATTGGTTAATTAAAAAAATAAATAAATAAAAAAGGCTATAGGGAGCTTGCAAAATATTTGTTAGAGCATCCCGACCGGTCTGACATGGCAATATTGGCTCAACCAATGGCAGTGGAGTTTAGGCCGGGAATATCTGTTTTGTTGACCAATGACAGAGGGAGATGGGAAGACTGTTCAAAAAACCTGTTCAAATAGTCATTCTTTTTGTAGTTTTAATTGACTACAAATTTACACACTTCATCTTTAAACAGGGCTGTGTTTCCCAAAAGCATCGTAAGCCTAATCACCAATGGAGCAACGATCAACTTAGGCTTATGATGATTTAGGGAAACGCAGCCCAGGTCAGTACGTTTTGATCTACAAGATCTAATTATTGGGGTTTCTCTTTTGATGACTACAGCCTGTTTCTTCTAAGCTGATCCTCGTAATCGGGAAATAAAATGTGACATTCTACCTCTCAGCCTATAAGGTCATTAGGAAGACAATTGGTCCTCTGTGGACACCAGAGAGAATGCAACAGTACAATGCAGGACAAATCACGGGTTTCTCCTAACAGTCAGAGGGCGGAAAGGGCACTCTGTTGTTGTATTATGGCCTCTGTTTGCTTGTGTGAGGAGTGGAGTTGCTCTACCTTGTTGACATGTCTCTGCTCTGTCTCTCCAGCAGTGGGAGACTTTTAGCGAACGCTCCTCAAGCTCACAAACTCTGACCCAATTTGATTCTAACATTGCACCAGCTGACCCTGTAAGTCAATCACTCAGTGCTCTTTCATGATTAATGATATTCATTAACCCAGTACTCTGTAAATTCTCTCTGAGAGCGCATGTCCTCAGGATAAATTCACAGCCACAGTGCCATCATCAAATGATTCATTTTTGTTTTTCTTTTGCTTGCTGAGCTTACCGGTAATTCTTTCATGCTCTTTCTCTCATACTGTATCATGTAATCCAAGTGATGACTCTGCTGGCTGTCCTTTGATGGTGTTGTGATAAAATGTTTGTTTAGTTACTCAGTGTCAGGTTCTTAACTATTCCTTGTTCTTCTTTATGACTGAGATGATAAATCTTCATTAGGTACACAGTTGTAGTTGTGAGACAGCAGCGGTTGATGTGCTTTTTTCATTGTAGGATACAGCAATAGTCCACCCTGTGCCCATTCGTATGACACCCAGCAAGATCCACATGCAAGAGATGGAGCTCAAGAGAACTGGAAGCGGTGCGTTCGTTTATGTGCATTTACAGTGCAAACTCAATTTTTGACTGAATTCTAAGCAGTAACATTTGAAGGTTTTATTCTCAAAATTCAAATTATTTTATTGTTGTTATTTTTGATGTATTCTCCATCTTAATCACTATTGCTCATACTTGAGGTTAGGGGTATAGAATTATTTGTTTTTTTAAATGATTTTTCACCCTGAAATGACCTGCATTGAAGAAAGGATTAAAGGCCATATTTTGCATATCACAGAGACTTAGGTTTAGGCTTTATTTGACCAGAACCCCTTTTTATATTGTATTAATACAGTCAAATGTGCAGAAGCGCCAATGTTTTTTTGTTTTGTTTTCAGAAAATGTGAAACCTAGTTGTTTAATAGGACATGTAATTTTCAGTCTAGAAATCTCTTATAGGACTTTCTTCCACAATCCATCATTAACATACACTATCATTTAAAAGTCTGTCTGGGCTATGTAAGATTTTTTAAAATGTTTTTGAAAGAAGCACCTCTTATGCTAATCTAGGCTCAATTTAATCAAAAATACAGTAAAACGTTACTATTGTGAAATATAATAATAATAATAATAATACTATTACAATTACATTATCACAAACAAATAACCATTTTCTATTTAATCTCTTTTAAAATGTAATTTATTTCTGTGATGGCAAAGCTGAAATTATTCCAGTCTCTAGTGTCACGTGTAACACATTTTAATATAGTGATTTGGTGATCAAGAAACATTTCTTATTATCAGTGTTGAAAAGAGTTGTGCTGCTTAATATATTTTTTAAACCATGAATTTCTTCAGGATATTTCAATAAATAAAATCTTTGACAGAACTAAATTTATTTGAAATGGAAAATATTTTAAACAATGTAAAAATCTTTACTGTCACTGTTGAATAATTTAATGCATCCTTGCCAAATAAAATTATATTTAAAAAAAACCTAACTTTTTAACTGTAGTGTAGTTACTAGATGGATGGATGTAATAATTTGATTTTAAACAAATTGAATTACTTACTCTTGGTTTTACAGATCACACACATCCAACAAGTCCGTTAATGGCGAAACCACCAGAACTTTCTGATGAGGCCAAGTTAGCAGCAACTATTAAGTTTCCTGGTACCACTGTTGGTAAGTACATCTGGGCTATTCAAGCATTTAATTGACTGACAGGAAATCTTCTCCCATAATTCATTCAGAGCCATTACCCTTCCTTCTTACAGGAGATGGCTATAGCAGTTCAGATTCATTTACATCTGATCAAGAGCCCATTTCCAGTGCTGTGAACAGACAAAGGTACTTAATGTCTTGCAGCAGACTTTGTTCTTTGATGTTTGTGGTGTTCTAGCTAGAAGAAAAGCTCAGATTAACATGAATTAGATTTGGAAATAATTTAGTGGTTTAGATTCAATTTTTTTTATCATATGTTATCATGCGAGGACTGGGATTGGTAAATGCTGGGTTAGAATATGGTGTGACATTTCTAGTCAAAAAGTATTTACAGCTCGTGCTATTACAGATCTCACTCTGGCACCTCTCCGGAAGGACTGAAGGTTGTGGCTCCGCCCCCGCCTCCACCCCGCCCCCACGCCTCTCACTCACGCTCCTCCTCTCTAGACATGAACAGAAACTTTGCTGCTGTCCCTGCAGGTATGCATGCACACAAACAGTTATCAGGTAACGCATAGCTTCATGTTTCGTTGGGGTGCGGTTAGGAAAAGCTGAAGTTCTCTTTTGTATTTTCTTCTCCATCAGGTCCGCAGCAGCCGGGTGTAGTTGCCTTTCCCCCAGCAGTGCCTCCCAGACCACTGCCCACACAGGTATAGTCCAGTGGTTAGCAATTCTGTATAAACTGCTTTCAGATAATTAGATAACTATTACACGTTCTTTAGAAGAGTCATTCAATATGTAATGTTCAAATCCCCAGACATCAGTGCCACATGGTCACCGTTCGGTAGAGGGAGATGGTCTTCCAGCACATACCAGCACGTCACCCCATCAGATGCCAGAACAGCCCAACTTTGCTGACTTCAGCCAGTTCCAGGCTTTTGCTGTTGACCAGCCGGCAGATGATGGAGAGAATGCATCTGACAGTGGACAGGTACAAATGGAGCCTTTTATTATGATGACGACAGATTATGAAGGAAAACCTTTTTTGTGATGCAAAAAATATGCACAGATGCACTTCAGCACGTATTAAGTAAATGTTACATTTCCTATAAAGAAATGTATATACAGTACCCTTCAAAAGTTTCGATTTTTTAAAATGCTCACCAAGACTGCATTTATTTGATCAAATCATTCTAATATTCTTATTTGGTGTTTAAAAACATTTCTTATTATTATCACTAATGAAAACAAAACAGTTGTGCTGCTTAATATTTTGTGGAAACCGTACCGTTCTTTCTTTCTTTCTTTCTTTCTTTCTTTCTTCAAAAAAAGGCTCACTGACCCTAAACTATTGAACTGTTGTTTATATATAATGCATATGTATACATACAGGCAGAAAGATGTGCAGAAACCACCGGGACGATGAAAACAGCAAAGAACGACGTTCAGTCAGAGGAACGAAATGCAACCACTGTCAACTCTGTAAGCCATTCTCTACCAACTAATCTTCATATTGCATATTACTTCAGCATTATAATCGCTCAGTGTATGTTTTTGACAGGCCAAAGTATCCACTCCATTGGCCCCACCCCCTAAACCCGTTCGTCGAAGACTGAAATCAGAAGATGAGCTCAGACCAGATGTGGAGGACCTTCCGCAAAAGTCTAACGTCATAGCCACTGTTCTAGCAACCCAGCCCTCAATTCCACGGTGAGGTCGTCAGTCACTCCACCAGGAGAGAATATGGAAAATTTGATTTGATTTGATTTACTTATTTTTCTATTGATTGTGGCATTATTTTCACAATTAAGCAATAAATATAAAATGTCAATACATTTATTTTGGATACAGTTATATTTTTATTACTGTATATTCAAAATAAATATAATAAATAATAAATAAAAATAAAAATAATACATATAATTTAAAATAAATAAATAAATATAAATAAATAAATACATTTAAAATAATAAATATAATTTATTTTATATAAATAATAAATATAAATAAATACGAATACATATTTATAGATGAACATTAATAAAATGCAATATATGTATGCAAATATAGTATATTTTTTCCCCTTATATATGTACTGGAGTTTTTGTTGAGAGGTTTGCCCAGCGATGTTCACAATGTTTGCTTGTACCCTAAAGCATGCTTCCTCTTCCTGTTCTGTTTAAAAACAGGTCTATCGGTAAAGATAAGAAGGCCATTCAGGCTTCCATTAGAAGAAACAAAGAAACGAATACAGTTTTAGCCAGACTCAACAGTGAATTACAGCAGCAGCTGAAGGTACTGTGAGATGTCATTGAATGTGACCACCGTTTTTGTTTTTTTTCTTTTTTCATAAGACAAGCTGTTCAAATTTCTGACAATTTGTCTTTTTCCAAATTTTGTCTTAGGACCTGCTAGAAGAAAGAATATCGCTTGAAGTGCAACTGGAACAGCTTAGACCTTTTTCGCATTTGTAAACAGCGTGTGTGTTCGCTTCAGATTGAATGTTTGTGTGTATGAAAGAGTGATTACCCCAGTTTTTTCTTTTTCTTTTTTTGAGTGGTCTGTTGGATCCTCTGGCAGGATGTCCATTTCACCCGTCTCCACTCCTCTGCTGACTGTGTGAGAAGAGACACAATCGCTGCTTCCTCCAGACTGTTCTGTCTCACACAGCCATTCAGAGGGATGGGGTCCAGGAACATTATCCGTTATGGCACTTTGATGAAACAGAAAGTCTGAGTGGTTGTATGTGTAATACCCCAGACATTGCAGGTTATGTTTAGCGTGTGAGGCAAGAGCCTGACGTCATGGCCGGCAGGAGGCTGTAATTCTGGTAAACATGAAGGAGCCTTTTCCCCTCCTGTTCTCCAGAGTCCCGAGGCAGCTTGTCATGTTCTTCCATGTAAGAGGCACCCGTGTGTGCTCAGACAATCATGTTAGGCCATGCACTGGTCATACAGAGGGGAGAACTGATTTTTGGGAGATCATACTATTTCAGAAGTACGCTTTAGAAAACTGATTCTGACAGGCACTTGTTAAAGGGACAGTTCACTCAAAAATTACAATTCTTTAGTTTTTATTCAGCCTCATGTTGTTATAAACCCATATGACTTTTTTTTTTTTAAGAATATTGGTGGCTGATCTTTTTCAGATAATGACAGTAAACAAGGACTGGGGATTTCAAGCTCCAATAATACAAAAGATACTCCAAAAAAGTGTGCTATATTGAAATGATTTCATGGTCATATGATTGGTGTTTGCAAGGAACAGACACTGATTTTTTTTGTGTAGTGTTCTTCTGCTGCGACTGAATCATTGAGTTGAACTTAAATTTCAGTCTGTTCCTCGTGCAAAATCAATTTTATGGCTTTAATAAATAGAAATATAATGCAAATGTTGTATGGGATACTTTTACGCTGCTCCTGTTTGTAAGCCCTCTCATTATATTAAAAAGAGTGACCAGGATATTCTCCAAAAATTCACCTTTTGTGTCACATGAAAGACAATCTTATGGGATTTGAGCAAATGACAGAATTGTTATTTTTGGATGAACTGCCCCTTTAATATTTCTTCCTGGCCATACCGGTGGACGGCACATCTGTGCGTGAGAGAGTTTGAGGACAACAGGTATGACATCAAAAACTGCTTTCTTTTCTTCTCTTAACACACTCTGGTGTGTTATTACAAAACGACTCATTCAACATTGTACAGTCTTTCACCCCGGGATGGCAGGTGTCCCTCTCTCAGTCTCAAACGGTACATCATCTGAACCAGTCCTGCATCATAAACTCTTGTGACATCATTAGTACGTAAACCTGAGACCTAAAACAATGACTGCACTTTCTCCCCTTCGGCTTTCATTTGTCTTTTCTCCTCACTATTTTTTGCATGTCGTTCACAGTCTCATTTTGTATAAAAGGCTCTTAACGATGAACCTCTCGATTTGTATCTGTAACGTCTGAACTAATGTGACGTTTGTGTTGTTACATAGACTTGCACCGTGTCTTTCATTCGTAGGTTTGTTTTGACTGTTGTCCGTGTTTTTCTTTTACTCCTCCTTTAAAGCCTTAACGTTACTTCCCGGTGTGCAGGTTTTCACAGTAATGTATCCCCCCCATGTTAAACCAAGGCGAGCCTTTTCTCCCTGCTGTTCAGGCTGATTTACTGTATCAGGGGTATGTTGTATATTGTACGATACACACCTTTTGATCTCATATGTAAATTTGCATTAATTGCTGACTAACAGCAAATATTCTATTTAATTGCTTATATTATGGCTGTGGGATCATAAATGTTAAACTGCATGGATGTGTCTCTGCAGAATGAACTAGCGGCTGTGTGATTTTTACACAAAAAAAAATAAAAATGGCACAATATTTTAATAATTTCCTTTTTTGTCAAGCGCTCCAACTGTTTTCCAGTAGTGCTTTAGAGTCAACTTGTAAGCAACGGTTTTTATGAGTCGAAAGTGAGCGAGTTCAAAAACACTGAATTGAATTTTTCGCTTCGATCATTGATTTGTTCAAAAACACTGATTCTGTAATGTGTGTGTTGCTAGGATACCCGAAGGTTGATTCCGTTTTGACTTTGTGTGGAGGAAAAAACTAGCAATATTATTTCGACAAATATCGTGTCTAAATAAGCTGCTTGCTAACTTTTTGTTTAAGCTTGTTTCGGCTGTTGTATAAAAGCAATATCGCGCTCTCAGTCATGCGGAATTATGCAGAATAATTATACAAAAATATACATTGTTTCGATCCTCTAATTTGATTAGAGCTGAAACAATAGACTTTAGTTGGGTTAGACATTTAATGCGGAGGAAAATGAGGCTGTGTTAAAGGTCTATTGTATGAAGGTAGTAGATTACAATTTTCACAACTGTTTTATGCAGTTTTTGTCTACTGAAAGTTTTCCAGAAAGACATTTTGTAAAATGAACAATCCTTATGTTGTTAAACGGCAGTACAATCCATTGAGCAAAGTGCTTCTGTCCCTCGAGCCTCATTTTCGTGTCAAAAATTTATATTTGGCTCTACCCTAATGTCTACAATGTAAAACCACATTAAAAATATAATTTAAACCTAAATATTTTAGGATAAAGAGTATCAAGAATAGAAGTCTTATATATTTATATTTTATAATTATATATTCAGATTAATTATTAATTATATTAACACATTCATCATTTATGCAGAAGCTATTAATCCAAGGGTAAAAAAAAATGTCTGTGATAGCAAAACTTGTTACCATGCAGAATGCAGAAAAGCACAGAAGTAATTCATTTTTAAGTGCAATTAATAATAAGGTTATGAATTACTTGCATGCTCTCAGAAGAGATGTATCTTCAGCCCTGTTTTAAAGCTTCCTGCTGTTTGGCTGGAGACTGGAAGTTCCACCAGTGGAGGAAATAGAGTGAAGGTTATAGAAGGTGACTTTTTACCTTTATTAAAATATGTCTGAAAATCTGCAGTGTGAAATTGTCTTGCTATGCTGAAAATGTTACACCACATATCTTTTAGCTCATTTAGACATGAGGGGAAAAAAAGTGGAGTTTTGAGTTTTATTGGTATTTGACAATGTACAGTTGATTATAAGTTCATAAGCAACTTCTATACAATGGGGCCTCTGAGTGTTAAGCAGGATGAAACAGCAGGAATAATGCTAGACAAAAGACATCCAGCTACATGAATACAACATCTCTCAATATTATAATTCTAATTCATAAGGATCTTCTCAAGTGCTTTTCAGGTTTCTCAGAGAATATCTTTTCTTCATCAGAAGCACCCGCCCTCCAAAACGTTTAGTTTGTGACCCTGGAGAGGAAAACATGAATATATTTGATGCATTTTTAATCATATTAATAAGATTTTTAGCTAATTAAAATGGATTGATGTTAAGACTCACACAATGTTCTGTTTGTAACGATCCAAAGCCTCCTGTGCCACCACCTCTGAGAATTTCAGGTCTCTCCAAGGAATGTCTCCCGGCACTGTGAAGCTCATATCTGGCCCGTCAAACAGTTTGACTGACACTTTAGTGTCTCCTGGGTTCTCTGCGTTATCTGAGCCTTTTGACATCACCTGCACATAAAATGTTGGCAGTTGAGAGATCTGCATAGTGGAAGCAGTTACAGTTGTGCTGAATCACATAATTAGCACCTACAGCCTGTATTTTAAAGAAGCCATCTTCATTTTTGGTGTGGTTCGCTAGAGAGGACACCCAGCCGAATTGCTTGTTGAACAGGTCCAGCACACTAGAGGTGTTGAACATCTCCTCTTCGAATCGTTTTAGCACGTTGTTGTACTCCTGGGTTAAACTCTCAGCCCTGGCAAGAGCCCTTTCCAGCTCCTCCTTCAGGGGGCCTTCCAGGGGCCTCTTTCCAGAACAGTCTGAAGAAGAAAACAAAGCTTTAATTGTAAGATGGAATTCTCATCAAAAACTCCCAAACTGAGACCAATTTTTTTTTTCATTTCTGTGCTGGATAATGTAACGTAAAATTGTGTATTTTAGTATTGCACTTACCAATATGCTGGATCTCTTTACATTTCTCACACTCATCTTTCAGTTTAATGCAGCCAGCAGAATTGCGACGAATCTCCCTGCAGGTCATCTTATCATTTCCAAATGGTTTAGTTATAATAACATCCTCGTTTACTCTGCCATCTGGGAATACAGGTTTACAGATTAAATGCATGGGGTATAAGCGGTATGTAAGTAAAAAAAACAAACTACTATTTTATGTCATTATAGTGTATTATGTCATATTGCCATAATAAAGAAAAAAAAAGTATTACGTCATATTGCCATAATAAAGAAAAAAAATTGACTTCTACTGAAAAAAAAGGAATGGAAGTCTATGGGAACCTGAACTGTTTTAGCATCCTTCAAAATATCTTCTTTCATGTTCAACAGAAGAAAGAAATTCATACAGATTTAGAGCGATATGACTGCGAGTAAACGGTGATGGCATTTTTGGTTGGACTGTTACTTTAACCTTCCAGGGGCCTCTTTCCAGAACAGTCTGAAGAAGAAAACAAAGCTTTAATTGTAAGATGGAATTCTCATCAAAAACTCCCAAACTGAGACCAATTTTTTTTTTCATTTCTGTGCTGGATAATGTAACGTAAAATTGTGTATTTTAGTATTGCACTTACCAATATGCTGGATCTCTTTACATTTCTCACACTCATCTTTCAGTTTAATGCAGCCAGCAGAATTGCGACGAATCTCCCTGCAGGTCATCTTATCATTTCCAAATGGTTTAGTTATAATAACATCCTCGTTTACTCTGCCATCTGGGAATACAGGTTTACAGATTAAATGCATGGGGTATAAGCGGTATGTAAGTAAAAAAAACAAACTACTATTTTATGTCATTATAGTGTATTATGTCATATTGCCATAATAAAGAAAAAAAAAGTATTACGTCATATTGCCATAATAAAGAAAAAAAATTGACTTCTACTGAAAAAAAAGGAATGGAAGTCTATGGGAACCTGAACTGTTTTAGCATCCTTCAAAATATCTTCTTTCATGTTCAACAGAAGAAAGAAATTCATACAGATTTAGAGCGATATGACTGCGAGTAAACGGTGATGGCATTTTTGGTTGGACTGTTACTTTAATTGTGATGAATATTGCTTACAGCACTTTTAACTTTGTAGATGTTGTTATATCCACCAGGCTTGTAGACCCTGAAATTTACCTTCCGAAGGGAAATCCATATCACTTCCCATGTAGGGCCGAACAGAGTCGAACATGTTTCTTGCCATGTCCATCATGGGGCGGAACATGCTGTGGAAGCTATGGAAGCTGTGGAACTCTGGGTTGTGCAGAGGGGACCTGTAGACCCGAGCGGCCCGGCTGGACTGACTACCGAACATACTGGGCATACGGAAGGGTCTGGGGAAGAAGCTGGGCTGGTGGAAGGAACGCATGTGGTCGAACACCTTCATGCTGTCCATGAAGATATTGTCCACTCCGTCTGCAACCTCTGTATACCGCTCCTCCAGGTCCTGGAAGCGTCTGGTCTGCTGCTGGTCCTCGTCCACCAGGGTCTCAATGTTCTGCCCGTTGATCCAAATGGAGATGGGAGAGGTCCTGTTCAAAATGTCCTCCAGCTAAAAACAGACAGAGAGGGATGGTTGCAAGCACCAGAATGAAGTCAGGATAATTGCAGGGATGTTTGTTCAGACGTATCACCTGTCGTCCCACCAGGCCAGCTCCACTGCTGCAGGTGCGTGAGTAATACTTAACACACGTTTTCCTCAAGCAGGGCTTGCACTCCTCCCACAGAGCCTGCACGGTTTCATTACACATGCTCTGTTGCTCACTCAGCTTCTCCTCCATCTCCTGAGCCCCCTTCAGAGCATTCTATTTGATTGAATAGCACAAGAAAGAAAAAAGAGCAATTAACTGCAAGGGCCCCAGAAAATATTTAGACACTTAAGTCAAACTTAAAAATGTATGAAGGTTATTTTATTAGATCGCACACTCTACATTAAGGTTCAATTCATTAACATTAGTTAACAAATGCAATGGGTGTCATGAAGTAACAACAAACAATTTTTCTCAGGATTTATTGATCTATGTTAAAGGGGTCATATGATGCGATTTAAATTTTTCCTTTCTCTTTGGAGTGTTACAAGCTCTTGGTGCATAAAGAAGATCTGTAAAGTTGCAAAGACTAAAGGCTCAAATTCAAAGAGATATTCTTTATAAAAGTTAAGAGTCAACCACACCTGCCTAAAATGGCTCGTTCTAACACGCCCCCACATGTCTACGTCACGATGTGGGAAGATTTGCATAACACCGGCCAAATGTTCACGCAAAGAAAGAAGGCGTAACTTTTGTTCTCGCTGTAGTATTGTTGCTGCAGCCATGTCTTGAAGATGCTGTGTGTTTCATTGTGAAAGCAAAACTACTTTGTTTAGCCTTCCAAAAGAGGACAATATCCGCTTCGTCATGCCTAGAGCTGATCCGTGCTGGTCGCTGAGGAAATACATCAACTTCGCGCTGTGGATCGCCGGATCGGCTTTCACCGCGGACGAACCGGAGTCCAGCGTCGCCACATGTGGTTGCCGCAAGCCCGCCGGCCGCTCCTTCGTCGAATCCGCCTCCGCTCACTCTAGCCGCCCGCCACCGCTCACTCAAGCCGGCCTCCGCTCACTCTAGGCC
>NW_015662163.1:1415741-1433027 GCF_001515625.1 Sinocyclocheilus rhinocerous
CAACCCAAATATTCAGATGTGTGCAGCACATTTTATGGAGGACTGTTTCCTGATCCTGGGAGAGTAGACTACAATGCCGGCTGTTCTGACTCAAAGCACGCTTGAGGTATTCGGCCAATCACAATGCACTGGATAGCTGGCCAATCAGAGCACACCTCGCTTTTCAGACCGATGAGCTTTGTAAAAATCGACGCGTTTCAGAAAACCGGGGCATAGAGGAGAAACAATAATGTACAGTATGTGGAAAATAATGTGTTTTTTAACCTTAAACCGCATAAACACATTTCATTACACCAAATACACAAAATAATTTGTGTAATATAATAATTAATAATAAATAACTAATAATTAGCAACATCATATGATCCCTTTAAAATGAATATTTATTATATAATGTAAATAAAAAATATAATATAAATATATTACTGTAAATTTGTAATATATTACCTAATTTTAATTTTTACAACTTGAAATGTTAATGCATTAATATATGCAGGTTATGTAATTAATCTACATAATTGTTTTTCAGCATTTGAGATTTGATCTGATTTTAAATTAATTTATGAATGTACTATTGCTCATTGTTAATTCATAATAAATTACTTAATGTTCTCAAGTTATACAACTTGAAATGTTAAAAATGTAATAATATATGTAGATTATATAACTGATCTACATAATTATTCTGTTTTTATAGATCTTGGTTAATGTTAATTTATACAAAATATTACTGTTAATTCATAATAAATGTTAATGTTAATTTATACAACTTGAAATGTTAATTCATTGTATATAAATATATAGATTATGTAATTGATACATGATTAATCTTGTTTTTATTGATCTATGTTAATAATCATTTTGAAATATATTGTATATAAACTTCATTGTTAATTTAATTCATAATACATTTCTTAATGTTAATTTATACAACTTAAAATGTATTAATATATGTAGATTATGCAACTGATCTAAATAATTGTTCAATTGATAGTTAATTTATGAAGCTTGAAATGTTAACAATATTAATATTTGTCGATTATGTAATTTTACCAAGATTAATCAATTCTGTAGTTAATGTTAATTTTTATTTAATGTTGTCTGTCTGTCTGTCTGTCTGTCTGTCTGTCTGTCTGTCTGTCTATCTATCTATCTATCTATCCTCTTCTGTCTCACCTCTTTTTGTTGCTTTGTTTTGTCTAGTTCAGACTGGAACCTCTTGTGATCCTCTTCTGTTCGCTCCATCACAGTCTTCATCTCCTTCACCCCAGTGATGGCATTTTCAATCTGTTTATCCAGGTACTTTTCACCAAGCTGTGAGATCTCTGCCAAAAAGCAATAACGGTTACATTACTGTCCCTAATTGAGCACAACATGTTTGCACAGAAAAAAAAAATGCACTTACGATTGAGCTCCTCTTTAGTTGGTGGTAGCAGACACTCCGCAGAGAGGTAGAGAAGAGAAAGTCCCAGCAGAGACCATGAGACCGTCATCTTTGGTGGCTGTTAGTGTCCTGGTTTCAGAAGCGGTTTAACACTATGAACATAAATCAGGAAATAGTGGGTCATTTAATAGTAAAACCTGTTTTAATTAAGCTGTGGTGAAAGTGACTCAGCAAGTTTATGAACATGAACAATTGCAAAGCCCACACTTTTAATAATGCGGTCTGTGTGAGACTCGCTCAGACCGACTGTGTGGCACTGGGCAATGAATCCATTGTAACAGCGTGTCTGTTTATATCGTATACAAAATAGTGGCATTTATTTTTCTGCGACCTTGATGTTTCTGAACAGAGGGCCAAACAGATTTATTGTGCCTTATATATATTGTGCTATATAATGTCATAGCCAAAAAATATTTCATCTACAACATATTCAAAGTTCACTGAAAAATTAAAATTCTGTCATTATTTTCTCAACCTCATGTCATTTCAAATCTGAATGCTTTTCTCTATTTGTGGAACACAAAAGAAGATATTTTAAAAAATTTGGTTTTGTTTTGTTTTTCTCCATACAAGTCAATGGGGTCCAATGTTGTTTTGGCTAAAAAATATCTTCTTTTGTGTTGTACAGAAGGACAAAAAAAAGTCATACAGGTTTGGAACAGTATGAGGATGAGTAAATGATGACTCACTTTTGGTTGAACTGTCGCTTTAACCAGTATCAAACCAAAAGGCTTTGAAGAACAAAATCATTGGAGGTGTAGCAAACTTGCAAACATTTAAATGTTCCCTTCGCCGATTCCATGGATTTGAAAGCAAATCCCCTTCACTAAAGCTTGCTCTGACAAAACGTAATCCCAGTTTTGTGAGTTTGCAGAAATGTCTGAAGCTTACCCTTTTTAATAATGCTGCACTTTTAATCATGTTTGATATTTCTAAAGACAAACCATTGGTCCTCAACAGCTGCTGTTGAGTTTGTAATTCACACCAGAGTCTAAGTAAATATCATAAAAGCCTTGAGTCAGTCATGGGGACAAGTTTCCTCTTTTTAGCCTCTGTAAGTGTACATAGAAACCCCAACTCTACCAAATTAAAGCCAGGAGCCTAGTTACATAAGAAACATGCACAAATGTTGGAAGAGCCAATGAACAGACAGAAATACTGAGTCACATGGAAAGTTGCTTTTTTGAGATGTAAAATATGGTGTGCAACTTGCAGTGTTTTGCTTTCTCCATAATCTAACCTTGAAGTTCCTCAAAAATGTTGTTTGTTGCAAGCATACCATTTTATCTTCTTGCTTTTGTTTGAATTAATCTTGCCCTTGTGCCTAATCCTATATTTGTTTTGGAATGAGTTTACACATCTATTTGGTGTTTGTAAGTATCACACAGAGTGAGGGTTTTTGCTTTTTTAATGATATCTTGCTAGGGAACAGTATGCATCCTGAATGCAGTTGACCTGGCTTAGTTCCGTCATTATTTTCTCAACCTCATGACATTTCAAATCTGAATGCTTTTCTCTATTTGTGGAACACAAAAGAAGATATTTTTAAAAATTTGGTTTTGTTTTGTTTTTCTCCATACAAGTCAATGGGGTCCAATGTTGTTTTGGCTAAAAAATATCTTCTTTTGTGTTGTACAGAAGGACAAAAAAAAGTCATACAGGTTTGGAACAGTATGAGGATGAGTAAATGATGACTCACTTTTGGTTGAACTGTCGCTTTAACCAGTATCAAACCAAAAGGCTTTGAAGAACAAAATCATTGGAGGTGTAGCAAACTTGCAAACATTTAAATGTTCCCTTCGCCGATTCCATGGATTTGAAAGCAAATCCCCTTCACTAAAGCTTGCTCTGACAAAACGTAATCCCAGTTTTGTGAGTTTGCAGAAATGTCTGAAGCTTACCCTTTTTAATAATGCTGCACTTTTAATCATGTTTGATATTTCTAAAGACAAACCATTGGTCCTCAACAGCTGCTGTTGAGTTTGTAATTCACACCAGAGTCTAAGTAAATATCATAAAAGCCTTGAGTCAGTCATGGGGACAAGTTTCCTCTTTTTAGCCTCTGTAAGTGTACATAGAAACCCCAACTCTACCAAATTAAAGCCAGGAGCCTAGTTACATAAGAAACATGCACAAATGTTGGAAGAGCCAATGAACAGACAGAAATACTGAGTCACATGGAAAGTTGCTTTTTTGAGATGTAAAATATGGTGTGCAACTTGCAGTGTTTTGCTTTCTCCATAATCTAACCTTGAAGTTCCTCAAAAATGTTGTTTGTTGCAAGCATACCATTTTATCTTCTTGCTTTTGTTTGAATTAATCTTGCCCTTGTGCCTAATCCTATATTTGTTTTGGAATGAGTTTACACATCTATTTGGTGTTTGTAAGTATCACACAGAGTGAGGGTTTTTGCTTTTTTAATGATATCTTGCTAGGGAACAGTATGCATACTGAATGCAGTTGACCTGGCTTAGTTCCCCTCATCGGCTTGGGGCTGCGAGACAAATTCCTCTCTGCAATGAAAAAATCAATACAAATTCGCCTAGGGAAGGCACAGACAAACTCGACTCAACAAACAGCCCAGTTAGACTTTTTGGAGGACATTAACCGCATGAAGATGGATTGTAATTCAAAAACTGCATAAATGATATGTTATTCTATCTCATGCCAAGTACAAACCGAATCTTATTTACATTTATACAGTAGTGGGTTATTGCTCAGTAGTTGGGCAAAATGCATAAATGCAGCATTAATTACAATGCAATTTTATAGTACGTCAAATAGGTATTACATCACTGTAACCATAATATAAATAACATCTTACATAAATGTATATATAATGCACAATTATATAATATCTATAAAACCATATTTATATAAACAAGATTGTCAACATCCTTGTAATATGCTCTATGTACTCACCCTGCTTGGATTCTTTTTCTTCCCTGCAGATGGACTGTGCCTCCTCTGATTTGTTTTTATACTGGGAGGCTGGGTGATGGTGACGACGTGATTCACGGGATGAGAATGGCCGTGGCTTTGGACTTTTCCAGAAACTGTTATTGTCAACGGCAGAGGCTCCGTCTGACCAGAAGTGGGCAATATTGCACCATCTCGCTCATTTCATTGTGCTTGTAGAGGCACAGCCTGAACATGGGGTTTACGGGAAAATATGCCCTCTAGAATTTACCGGCAAAGACTGTATGTGGATAATTCATTACTGTCAGACAGTTCCAACATTTAACAGTGGTGAATCACCTTAATGTGACCTGCATAACATCCACTTTAGCTGTGTAGAGAATAATTCAGTGAATCATGTAGAACTCGTTCATAACAGTGCTGAAACTAAGTAAACAAGTGTGCAGGTTATACAAGCTCAAGTTTAACCCCGAAAACCCTTATCCTAATTTTGTGTTCCCGGTCAAAAATGACTGGACTTTTAAACATTTCTTGCTATTTTATCTCCAAATCTTGGATTCAATCTAGTTTTTTATTTTGTTTTGTAACTGATCAGTCAGTTTCTGAAAAAGCACTCTTTGTGGATAATTTTGGCAGTTCACTCAGAAATTGAGGTGCACAAGCTCAGATCAATGAGGCCTATGATCAAACATTTGCAAAAAGATATACAAAACCTGTGTTAATTGAAAGAAAACAAGTTGATAAAAAAATTGAATCCATGATTTGGTAATAAGGCTGGTGATTTTTGACATGGGAACACCACAAGTGTTACAGTGAGGAAAAAAATCCTTTAAAAAAGCAAAGTCCGTACGTTTTAGCACTTTTCAACATTTTCGGGAAAAAGAAAATCCTCCAGGAACACAACATAAGGCTTAATAAGCACACTTGACTAGACCTTTTGTATGACCCATTTGACCCCATATAGTAACCCAGGTGGCTCCAGTTATAACTTGTGCCATTTATTTTGCTGGTTATGTTACATTACTCACAGTAATATTCAAACTGGACAGAAAAGGCAAAAATGTCAGTGAAAAGTGACCTTCATGAAAGACTTATACTGAGCCTTATAATGCTCGCAGTCATAACACACATAACCATGTTATTTTGTGAGGGGTTATTATGTATGCTTTTGACCAAAACACGTCATTACTTATTCCTTATTACACATTAAGACACCAAATCACTCCTGCAGTGGATGGAAACTGCTTTTTAATCGCGTCATAGCTTGTCAGGTAGCTTTCGTCTCCTACTAGTCTAGAGTTGTTTTAGTTTTTTTGTGAGATGTTCTGAAGACGGAGGAACCTAAATGTCAGGAAAGCACAGCTCATAACATTCTGACATTTAGGCAAATGTGATCCAAAGCCTGTTTATAAGATGTTTGGCATATTGCACGGTGTAGGAGCATGTCTAAACCCACATTTTCCCCTACAGGACGTGGGCAAACAAATAACACATCCAGACAAACAGCTGCACTGTGGAGCCACACCTCTTTCCAATGTCATGCATCTGTAACATGTTGTCAAGTCATCCTACTCAATATAAAACAGTATAAACTCTATTTTACTCTTAGACTCTTTTTTTATTATTAATTAATTAAATATTATTATTATTATGTTTTCCAGAGCAAGCATCACTGTTATTATTGCTTATACTGATTTGAACAAACCTGTAACCATACAGTAACTAAGTATTAATCTTCAGCAGTAACTCATCCTACAAAAATCATGCAGCTTATTGAAGAAAGGTGTGTTATAACTTTTCTAAACAATCAAATTTAAGATTTTCACCTGGCCAACAATATGGAAGGAGCTCTATTTTACTCTTAGACTCTTTTTTTTATTATTAATTAGTTGTTTTCCAGAGCAAGCATCACTATTATTATTGCTTATACTGATTTGAACAAACCTGTAACCATACAGTAACTAAGTATTAATCTTCAGCAGTAACTCATCCTACAAAAATCATGCAGCTTATTGAAGAAAGGTGTGTTATAACTTTTCTAAACAATCAAATTTAAGATTTTCACCTGGCCAACAATATGGAAGGAGGGAACTATATCTAGAGACCAGAAAGAGAGGTTTATTTTGACTTAGGACAGCCTGGCAACAGACTGGCAACCAACCTCACTCTACCATCACATTTGGTGACTTTTTACACTCACATATTCGAAATCGAATTAATGACAAAGTATTAACGGAAAAAATAAACCTTAAATGTCAAGGGTCTTGGACATTGACTTAATCTTGAGGCTTTATTTATGTTTTCTTACTGGCAACAGAACAGGTATATTTCGTTTACATCCAGCAAATATGACCTGATTACCTCCGTCAACCCCGTGTTCTCAAATCTCACCTCATAAAACAATGTCGGTAAGTGGTCCAGTCCTCCTCTGTCAATATCACTCGCAGCACGCTGTACAGTATTAAACGTACCACCCTATTTCTTGGCGTTTTAAATCTACAGGCACGTTACCTTTGCCAGAACATTGTTTTGTTCTCCTACCATTGGTTCAAGGAATGTCCTTTTCTCTTTTTACTTCTTAGCCTACTTTTCTTTTTTTTTTTTATGTAAAGTTTATAAATAATTTAAATAACGACAGAATTTATTTATTTTATTTAATTAAAAAAAAATTTTTTTTGTGAACTCTTTCTTTGAGTAACTTTAGTTTTGTCCTCTGGGTGGCAGTGACTCCTATGAAAGGCAGAGACTGTGAAGTGAACAAGTAGAAAGGCTTAAATTATAACAGTATCTTCATAAATATGCATAACAGCCTGTTGAAGAGACGTTTAGGAAAAACATATATTTCGTTTTGGGTTTTTTTCCAAATTTTGTTTGCATATTCTGAAATGTCACCAAACTCTTTAATTCTAACATGCATCATAGTGTGCCGGGTACCTATTTACTAGTAAAGTCATCTGAATCAGTTTGAAAGCATATGAAGTGCCAGATGGTTTTCGTGCTAGTCTATTAAACACTACTCTATTTGCTGGAATTATTACAGTTTTGGCAAGCAGATGAAAGTTGGTGGTTTTGGAATAATTTGATGCATGCTAACACGCATATGGAGGTACGCTGGTGCAATTAACAACAGATCATCTGCTAAGCCTCTCGTTCACCTAAAGATACTTTTTTAATGCAACAAAAATTCAGAGAAGTTTGATTTTTCAAACCTTTCAACAGTCCAAAAAATATTATTTTACACTAGTAAAATCTGATAAACCGTAACCATTAAAATACAATTTCATACTAGCTGTCAGCACATCTCTCTTTCCTCAGTAAACACATAATCAGTCTCAGTCTGTTTATTTATTAGAAGCACATTTGCTTCCACATCTGCACACATATTAACAACATAGTAATATATATATATATACAAACTCAAATAGTCAACTATGAACACCAGCCAAGTGAGAGCTTGCACACAAGTTAAATGAGAAACAGTATAACCTTCAATTCAATTCTAATTCAATTCAGTTCAGTTCTAACTTTATTTATAGAGCAGCTTCTGTGATAACAGTGCGTTTAACAGACTGCAAGGCCACAAAGTGAATGTAATATACAAATACTATGGTATTGTCATTATTTTTCAGGCATAGTGGCATGATGTTTTTGGAAATGTCCCATGGTATTACAGTGGTCTACTTTAAATACCATGGTATTTGAATGTGTTCGTAATTATTTAGTGCTCTTCCTGTCAAACAGCGCTTTTACTTTCTTTCCCTCTCACTTTGTTTCTCATGTTTCACTTTATCGACTTGTTTTGTTCTCTTAGGTGATCATGGAAGAACAATAACAGACATATGGGAGAACTGATCTTAAAGTGGAGCAGAAGTAAGCTTGTTTTTGTTATGAACACATGAGAATGAATGGAAACATTATATCATCTTCTTTTTCCCAAAACCCAGCTCCATGAATGGTTGCAAAATGTCCACATGGGACACAGGATTCCCAGAATTTCTTGTCCTAAATTGACCTTTCTCGCTTGATAACGTGGAAGCTGTGTAATTTTATGACGTCATTGAATTTGAAGCCATAAATGACATTTGTTGACCCTTGACTAGTACATGATTAATAGTTTTAGATGGTTTTAATTAATCAATCCTTCATTAATCCTGCATGCTTAATCAGAAACAGACGACTTCAAAGATATGTGTGTATTGTGTGTCTCATGTGGAAGAAGAGGTAAAAGTGACTGAGTGGATTCAAAGGCACAGACCATTGATTCCCAAAGAGAATCACATTCTATACAAAAACTGGTTGTTGTTGTTGTTGTTTTCAAATACGTTATTGCAGATTGTAAACAACAAACATATGGTCTTAAAACAATAGTTCACCCCAAAATGTAAAATTCTGTCATCATTTACTCACTCTCATTTGTTGGATGACTTTCTTTCTTTTGTGGAACAGAAAAAAATGTTTTGAAGAATGTTTATGCTATTAGTTTATATATATATATATATATATAAAATAAAGCATATAGTGACCACAACTGTCAATATCCAATAAAGCACAATAAAAGTGGCCCATATATTGTGTGCTATATTCCAAATCTTCGTAAATCACACAATAGCTTTGCATAAGAAAAAGAATGAAGTTATTAATTACTGAAAGCCTCTTAAATCATATTCATGCTTCAACATATTCAAACCTTGCATGGTGTGATTGATTGAGACACTTGAAAATCAGTTTAGCATCGATGTCAAACCTGGCTCCATGCACCAAAATTGGCATTCAGATGACTTACATGATACTTTTATTAAACTATATTATATTTCTATGGTAAAACATCTCCTTTGATGTTATGTGGAAGAATTAAAGTCGTACAAATTTGAGACAACATGGTGAGTAAATAATGACAACAGAGTGGTTTTTAACCAGGGGGCCTCAGCTAACTTTCAAGAGGGACACGGATGACTTTAAAGTATTTAAATTAATAAATTATGATTAATATATCAAAATAAATCTACCTCTGATCTAAATTCAAATGAAGAACATGCGGTTCTTGTAACTTCTGGAATTACAAAATAAATAATGGTTAATTTATTTAATATATCAATACTCCCAGTTTGAAAGTTTGAAATCATTACAGCAGAAATACCAAAAATATCTTAGCCTGTATCACTTGACTTGATTTCAAACTGAATGCTGATGTTGTTAAATAGAACAAAATAGTGTTTTAGAAAAATGCACTGACTTTAATTGAAAAAGTATGAAGCTGCACTTTGCATTTACAAAAGCACTAGCACAATAATGTTTCTCTCTCTGTTGAGGAACACCATGTCCCTATTTGTTCCATATGGCAAACATAATGTGTAAATCTCCAACAACAGAGGCCACAGAAGATAAATGTGCCTGTTGCTCCAATACCAGACATTTGTTAGCAATTAGGCCAGTGCTCAGGACTGACTCACTGAAGCACACGCACTGTGTCCCACCTCCTCTTTTTCTCCTCCTTCTCCCTTCATCCATTCCCTCCCTTTCCCACACAGAAACAATCTCTCCCTCTCTCCAGCATGTTTCCCAAAGCTGCACATGGTTACTGTCCAAGGTATTACTTTCCTCTGGTTCTATAGCAAAGAGGCAGCATGTTATAGAGGGGTCTTCCTGACACACCAGCTGGACCCACAGGGGTTTTCAACATTGGATAACTCCGCAGATTTGGTGCCTTAACTTGTGTAAACAAACCAGTATGCTTCTTGATTGATGCTTGGGATTCTGATGAGTCGTTGAAATACATCCCAAGTTTGAACAATCAAACAGGTGAAATATATTCAGCCTCAAGTCTCCGCAGTCATCTTTACCAAACTGACCTGGGGTGACTTCACAGAATCAACATGAAAGGTAAGCAATCTTTCTTTTTATTGATTTCTGACTAATGTGTTATGGTTTTTTTAATTCATGTGAGAAAATCATTGCAAACATGAGCGTGCTGACAGCACATATTCAAGACCACAACTTGGAGGTCTAAAGAAAGCAGGGACCTGTTGATGTTGGATGCGAGTTTGTCGTTCTGTTACTTTGAAGGCAGAATACATCATGCCTTCATCACTCTCAGCTTGACACCATTTGCTGTTGAATTTTTAGTTAAACACTTAGATAAACCACACTGTTGGGGCAGCACTTGGTTTTAGTCAACACTGAATAATTTGCGTTTTCCTAAAAGCCATGTGAGTTCTTTTTGAAGGGAAATGGAACATGTGGATCTGCATCCTTTGGTAGGATCTTTAATTTATAGGAAACATATCCAAGATGAAGGTAAATTTTTCACTCTTTTAATGCATAATCCAGAAACTCATGAAAGAGTATTGCTCCTAATGCATTCCTCATGCGGTGAGGGATGTGCGGGGAGTTCTTCGTTCTTGGTGTGGGCAGCAGGTGTGGAGCCAGTGCTAACCACACACATACATGCGTTCCCTTCAGCTGTTTTCCCAGGATCTGACCGATGCATCTATTTGTAATAGGCAGATAGGCTCTTCTTAATCTTGATTACATCTAATTGAAGTGTATCAGATATAATGAAACACACTTGCTTTTCATATTTGTTTATAATTGAACACATAAGGACCTGTTTAATGGTCAAAGAAAAAACTGTTTTGTTACAGTCTAATGGGGTTGCCTTAAAAAAAGTTTGGCTTCAGAAAACAAGCTGTAAAACATCCAAGAACGTGTACTTTCATGCAATTAAGTCAACCCATGTGTGACTGTAAACATGTCGATATCTAAAGATGGGAGTAGAGGGGTGAGATTCACCTCCAGTTTTCAACTCTTTTGTTTTCGTGAACTATAATATACAGTATGAATGTTTTCAATTACTCTCCATTGAACTCTAGGGATGAACTGCTCAAATGCGTGTAAAGCAGTTATACATCAACCAGAACTGTAGAGACACTTGTCTTTATTAGTTGTGGTTGGGTTTCTGTGGTTTGGAAAGACCCTGCCCTCTGCCTCTGCTTCCCATCTCTAGTTTCAGGCGTTTCTGTCAGATGTTTTATACCCACTGCATTCATCTGGTCACATAATACCCGTATTACTGGATGTTTCCTGTTTTGGTGCTTTTCAGTAAAGGGTATCCATTTAAAGGCACTGGGCAACCTCCTGAACCCACAGTTTAGAAATCATGCACACCACGCCAATTCGTTCTTTAGGACATCAAAGCCCCGGAAGTTACCCGAGAACACCTCACTCAAGTAGCTTTCCATTGCACAATTTGAAGGATTAGGAGAATCCTCGGAAATCTTTGGCCTGTGTAGAAGGTGCTGAAGAGATTAACCACGAACTTTTGACATTGTGAAGTTCTGAAAGGAGATATCATCTTAAGCATTGTTCTCCAAAGAGTTCTCAACTGTTGTATTGTATTAAACATTTGCCTTCCTTGCTGTATTTCTGGAAAAGAGGATGAGCTGATGGATGCCTCATAACAAATCACATAAATATGTTGACAACCAACTCTTGGTGGATTAAGTGCATCTTGGTACATCTTGGTGACCAAGACTTTGTACTGGCCACTGACAATATATAATTTTCTCCGATCAGTATTTACATGCTACCATTGTGAGTCATATGGTTTTAGTTATTCTCACAGTGTTTCGAAGACCTAGAATGAAATTTTAGCCTTTAATGTCTATCACGTTGGGGTAGGGCACAGATGTTGTTTGCATAGCTGGTTGCTAACATACTGTACAGCATCTGCCCAAGTGGACTGATTTACTTAAGTATGTGCACCTGAGATAACTGATGATATCCCTCTAATGCTACCTAAATTGTGTCCGTGGTCAAGAATTGCTATTGATTTAGAGAGAAAACAGCAGACATGGCCAGATTTTGACCTTTAAGTACCATTTACTGTATAATATTGTTGTAACTTGTAAACTTAAGACTCCCTGCTTGTTTAAACCGTACATCATGCAACTCAATTTTGAAAACACGCAGATTGTGAGTGCCCACCCTTTATAAACATTGGCATATTCATCTTATGCTCTTAGACTTCTAACCAAATGTAGAAACTTTCCATTTCCTCCAGCTCCTTGAATGACCCGGCCAGCTAATTAAATATCCTGCCTCTTTCATTAACTTTCATACTTTTTAAGTTTACTTCTGTTGACCCAGCCATAGTGCTTTTTGAAGGTTCTTGGCTTCCTTGTAAGCGATGTTTTCAAAGGGAATGCAGACATCCAGACCAGACTGAAGGGTCCCCTCCTTTTCCTCTGTACTGTTGGCAACACTCACACACTACCACAAGACCCAAGGTTGCATCTGCTCCGAGCCACCTGTGTAGCCAGGACTGGTGGGGAAATGTAAAGTCTCTCCACTTTCTCCCTCATCAAACTTTTGCCCCTTCTAGCACTCTGGCTCTGGTAGACCTGACCTCAGCGGCTTGAGTAGTAGGTATAAACAGTTTCACATGAGCTTAGCAGGTCTGGCATGCAAAGCGCGGCTCCAAGACGTGCCCGGGGTTTGAAAAATACAGACCCAAGATTTAAAACAAACGGAAAACGAAGCAGGTGCAAACTCCCTGAGACTATGGTGTTGAGGGATGTTATTGTAAAAGTGCTTGCTGAATAGTAGTGTCCGATAAAGAGAAAACAGGTTGCTGTTTAACAGCATTGGCAGTGATAACTGGCATACCTCCAGTAACAACTCTTTACCTTTAGTACCAATCCAGTGCCCTGCAGCTGCAGGGTGTAGAGATGTTGAGTCACCATTCCTTGTCGTAGCTTGCACCTTAACTCTTGTCCCTTCTTCTCAGCCAGGAACACAGTGCCACATTTTCATATTTCTGCACAGAGTTCAAGCCCAATTTTCAAAGCAGACCCTGGCTTGTCTTCAGAGAGAATATGACTCTCCAAAACATGGTAGATTGCAGGCTTCTGTAAAGATGCCCTCACATGTTCATGCTTTTTGTTGTGTAATCCTTCTTCCCATGGAACAGTACGCTTTGTGGGACATGGATGGTCTTGGAGACCACATAAAATGACATGGACATGCCTTTGTTCCTTGTTGATAAAGCTTCTTAGATGTTCTCATGGTGTATATAGTCCCATTTCTTTCCTCACTTGAAGCACCTCATACATTTTGGTTGTACTTCAGCAGGTAGTAATCAGCTGTTTAGTTTACTGACTGTCATGGGTGGCTGCAATAAGAAAAGAATCCAGTTAATCCTCTGCTGACAATGCTTTTCCAGATGTTCTAACATTCATCCTCTACTCTATTTATAGCTATGTCCTGCACCACACACTGTTTTATTTTTGTGGCTCATGGCCAGAACAGCTGTGGTTTTTCCCAACTAAAGCATGTTGTGTACCTGGCCAAACATCTCTTGGTGTTGCAGCCAAGAAATAGTTGGCCAAAAATGCAATTTATTTATTTAAAATAAGTAATTTGTAAATGTGTATGCATTTAAATAAAACATAGGAAATAAAATGAAAACAATATGAAATGAAATAAATAAAACATTATATTAAAAGAAATAAAGGAAATCTAGTATGCCATTAAAAACAAACTCAACATGGGCTTCTAAACTCAAAAGGGCCACAGTAAGGGCCCTTTTTGGCATATGTTAAGAGCATCTCTGACATACAAAATATTCCCAGGCTATTTTATTAAATAAATCCTCCAAAAGATCCAATCAAATTTAGTACACTTCTCTCACCAATTTTGTGTAATTGTGCTAATATAAGGTTCTTAGCAGTGACCTCATCTAGTACGAATCGGTCCAAGTTGACTGGTTTTTGTCTTAAGGCTGAGTAGACCTTATGGAATTCAACTCTTATGATTTATGTTTCTGGTGATAAAGCGAGAGTGTGTGTGTGTGTGTGTTATTCCCAGAATAAGTTTATGTTTCCATCTATTTACCTTAATTTGCAAACACATACATCAACCCTGCTGCTTTTTTCCTCTTTTGCAGATAGCTATAGTGGCGACGAGAACCAGCTTTTTAATGGTATGTGGAGTCTTTTTCTTTGTTCGGTTTCATTTGAGCCCTCTTGATATAGACTTATAAGACCGAATATGTGTTTAATTCCTGCAGTGGATTTCGTTGTCCTCTTATAATCTCCTGCAATTAAAGTTTTGAGACCTGACATGTTGAAATTATGATGGTACAATGTTTTTGTTCTGTGCAGGAGGTAGATGATGAGTCTCAAGGGAAACTGGGTTTGATTAGCCAATACGATGAACGATGATTTAATAGAATTATGGTTACTTTCAAGTACGATGTTATAAATTGTAAAGCCATGACTTAATCGTGTTTTGTGCAATTTCTCTTTGTAGAGGAGGACTTAACTGGAGAAGAAGAGGAAATTCCTCCCTTGAGAGGTTAGAAAAATTCATCTTTCTTAAAGATTATTTCTCTCCTTATTAATGAGGCATGACGGAGTACAAAAGATGGAGTTCGTAAAAGAGAGTTAGACAGTAAGCTGACTGGTTTGATCAGTCTAAATTTAAAAATTGTGCCTGAAATGTTTTTGCAATGTCTTGCAAAGTGTTTGTTAGTGTGTTTATATGTACATGAGTCAACATTTATCCACCATTTTGTGAGTGATTATTGACTATTGATTACATCTGTTTTAAATGTTCAGTTCTTGACAGCATTTAGAAAAGCTTCATTTAGAGAATTTGCAAGCTCAGTTGAATTATTTCATGTCGAATTTGAATAGATTCTCTTTATTGATTTGATCTTTTCCCAAGTGCAGTTGTGTATTTAGTGTTAATAGTCTATTTAATGTTGATTTTGGGGTGAAGTTTTAATTTTTTACATACCTGTTAGGATATAATGGTTAGTTTATGATAAAGTTCACATCTTTATGAGAAATGAGTGTCTTTTTGTGTCCATAGGAAGAGCAAGAGGAGGATGTATGAAATGTCAGCAGACACATTCTCTTCAACTAGCTGTCAAAATGCTCTATGGTTTTTTAGCTTTGCTCGTCATTGCAGTGGCCGTGTTGGCATCCCTTGGTAAGTTTTCAAGGTACAACCATGTTTGCAACAAGTTTTTTGTTGTTTGTTTGTTTGTTTTCCTCATTCTGTAAAGTGACGCCAAAGTGAACAAAGAAAGTTAAATGGTAATAAAATACTTTTTCATGAATCAGCAATCAGCATTTTCACATGAGAAGACTCACTGCTGCGGGGAGTCAGTTATGGGCCAGAGAATGGAATGTAGGACACCCCAATTCTCATCCTTCATACACACGGTTACAACATGCAGTGTGGGTTTTGATTCAGCATAATGCTCAAAGTCAACAATTTCCAGATTTAATAGTTAGAAGTAAGCCAAAACCTTGCCCACACAATAAATCTCACATCATGTGTGAAGTTAGATGCCAAATCGGAATCCTTTGCCCCACTAACAAGTATGAAAGCACAACGAAAGACAATAGTGAAAGAACTACGAATCATACCTACAATATATTTCACCAAACACAAGTGTACAACAACAAACCCAAGTTCTAAATGCAATGGGGCTTCAACAAGAACTTTATGACTTCATTGTCACGCTTGCCGGTTCTAATACTACCATGTCAGCCCACAACTAGCTAAACTGTGGCAAAACAAATCAATAAGAATGTTGTTTGGTTTGATGAAAAATATATGATGATGGTTTCATTTCAAGAAAAACAAGCCTAGATATTTCAGAATGATGCCACATACTGTTTCATATTGCTGTAACTCCTAAAATTTTTTGTTGTATAACAAGTATGTGTGTAATATGCATACTACTACTATGTTAAGGAATTTGATGTAGGAAGTTAATCTGAAGTTTGCACAAGGCAAGTAGATCAAGTAACAAGTATCCTGTTTAGTGATAAAAAAATAAGCAATTTCCTTTTATCACAGCATGTTAAATGCCTTCATACAGCTGGAATATAAATTACAACCACAAGTGAGGTTCCATTATACTTTACCAGTCCCCATAGTGCAAGATTAAGGCCCAATCCCAATTCTACCCCTTAGCCCTTCCCCTTTCCCCTACCCCTCGGTTTCACTCGTTCACGTGAAGGGGTAGGGGTGTCTCGATTCTCTTTTGGTTGGAGGGGTAGGGGTAGAGGAAGGGCCAGACAGCCCTTCAAACGAAGATTTGTCGGGACCACACTTCAAACGAAGGGGTATGAATTATCTCAGGTCAAACCGGCTTCAGCGGCAACATGGCTGCCCGAGCGAACAAAAAGACACATAAATGTAAGCATTTTTGGCATTAATAAAGATTTTAACGAAAAGTAATCATTTGTTTTATGTTACATTCAATCGTGAGTTCATATTTACAGATATGTTACTCAAAGAAATGTTTGCAAAAAATCGCTAAAGTTTGCTAACGCCACAACATATTTTCATGTCTGATCAGGACGATAACCACCGTAGACATTGAGGGGGGCTAGTCCCCCCAATAATTAGAAATCGCTAAACCCTTTTCTCAAATATTGCCAATACGAGAGAGAGAGAGAGAGAGAGAGAGAGAGATGAAAGTTGCGTGTATATGCGTCTGTGCGTTTCTCTTTTTACAGTGAGTTTACTTAAGTTTTTTCCACTCGTTGCTGGAAAATATAATGTTGTGATTCAGTATTTAAACTGTTATTAATAAAAGTCGCGCGGCAGCGTTGACACGTTTCTTTTCTCCTGGATGTGTGAGCTGCGCGATCTCCGATATATATATGTGTGTGTGTGTGTGTGTGTGTGTGTGTGTCAGTAAGCAGCGCATTAATATAGAACGGTAATTAAAGGCTCTAATGCACACCAGCACACCAGTATAGGTGTGTGTATTGTAGGAGCTAGACGAAGTATGATGACGTGTGACGGCATAGTAGTGGTGTCCCAATTCTTAGGGGAATATTTTCACCCCTACCCCTTGACAATCTGTTTCAAGGGACAAGGGGAAGGGGTAGGGGAAGGGG
>NW_015662163.1:1437077-1463308 GCF_001515625.1 Sinocyclocheilus rhinocerous
TGTGTGTGTGTCAGTAAGCAGCGCATTAATATAGAACCGTAATTAAAGGCTCTAATGCACACCAGCACAGCAGTATAGGTGTGTGTATTGTAGGAGCTAGACGACGTATGATGACGTGTGATGGCATAGTAGTGGTGTCCCAATTCTTAGGGGAATATTTTCACCCCTACCCCTTGACACTCTGTTTGGGGAAGGGGACGGGGTATAAAATAGAATTGGGATTGGGCCTAAGTCTTGGTGTGTGAAGACAGGTTCTAAAAAGAATTCCGAACATGTATATTTTTAGAGGAAACAGAGATCATTTAAGCTGGGTTTGCTGTTCCAAAAATATTATGCAATTTCACATTTTTTATTAGAATTAGAAATTTGTATCAAATGTGAATTTATTTATTTTGATTGCTTATTTCGCATCACCTAAATGTCTAAAATAATGGTTTTAATATTATTAAATTTGTCTTATCAGTTTTCAGGAGAGTTGACGCCTTATCTGAAGAGGAGACATTTTACCGCAAACAGATTTCAAAAGTCCAAGAAAGCATAAAAGGTAAGAATGCTTATTTTTGAATTGACTGTTATTTTTTATATTTTCAGTTTTAATTTTAATTTTAGTAATATATTTCTGTATATCTTTAATTGATTTCATTTCAGTTAATTGTAGTACTTACACTTATTCCAGTTAGCTGACAAGGCAACAATTAACTTTTAAAGTTTTTATCTAATATTTTTCTAAGCTTTGTTTCAATTACCAAAAACAGTTTTAGTTTTAGTTAAAGGGGTCATATGATGCAATTTCATTTTTTCCTTTCTCTTTGGAGTGTTACAAGCTCTTGGTGCATAAAGTAAACACAAAGGAAAATGAAAATGTAAAAAGAAAAACATGTTCTCACACAGTTGCTTCTGTTTAAAATAGGCCTGCTATATTTATCTAATTTGTTTGTCTAATCTCTCCGTTCACTTCCTGTGGTCGGTGAACCCCTCAGAGAGTAAAACCTCATGAGGGATCATTTATTACTGAAATAATGGCCTACAAAACAGCTGTGCACACAGAGTGCTCAGTCTGTTAAAACAAAACTGCATTTTCATGCAATTTACAGTGTATTTTGTGTCAGCGGTACAAGAGATTCACTGTTTGGTGGTTGTATTGCAGATATCAGCGCTGTAAACAACTATTCCAACTGCTTAGATGTTGCTCAGTACCAAGAGGAGATTGCCAGACTGAAGAAAGAGTATGAGGAGATCCAGAAGATAGTACTCAGTCAAGAGCAGCAGTTGGAACAGGTGACTCAATCTCAGCAAAGTCTTATGCAATCCAGCAACAGAATGACTAGAGACCTCCAGTCCTTTGGAATTATCATCAAGCGGATAAACCAGTCTCTGGGCCAGTACCTGGATCAGGTAACTGGCTGGCAGGTTGTCATCAGTGAAACTGATCAGGGCATGAAAACCCTTATTGAGGATCAGTATGATTTGAAGGCCACAATGCAACAAGTCAACACTACTGTCGCCCTTAGTGCGTTGTGGATAGGTGCTCTTCAGAGGAAGGCAGAAGAGGAGACCTTGGTGCTTCAAAAAATAACAGCAGACTGGCAGAACTACAGCAGAGTTTTAAGTGCCCTGAAGTCCAATTCCAGCGTAACCATGCAGACCGTGAGGGCTGTTCAGAATGGTGTCTCTGCCACTCACCAGCGTATCAGCATGAGTTCAGAGATGGTGCATGACCTCACTCTGCAAGTCATAAACCTTCAGATGCAACTGGATAATGTCTCGTCTTACATTGATGAACATGAGGAGAACATGCACGACCACCAGTACCATGCCAAGTACTACGAGAACCGGACCGGGGAACGATTTGTGACTTTGGATGCAAGAATGAAGTCCATTGAAATGGAGATTGACACGCTCTCTTCCAGCTTCAAAGCAACCGTTAGCCATGTTCGGAGCATGTACCAATACATCAACCAAGAGAGTTCCTCTTGCCAATCCAGGCTGAACAGTCACACAGAAGATTTGCAGAACCTGAACAACACAGTCTTGCTTCTCCTTCACCTTGCTGACACTCTGAGAATGCAGTACATGATGTTGAATGTACGCCTCAATGCTGATGTGAGGAACCTATCAATGGTGGTTGAGGAGATGAAGCTGGTAGACACCAGTCATGAAAAGCTGATCCAGAACTTCACTATTCTGAAAGGTAGTTCTGTCAGGATCACTATCGTCAATATAACTTACGATTAGCATACATTTTAGGTTGGGGGAATGGTTCTGTTCTGGGCAAACACTCCCTGCCCATCCACGCAGCCTAGCATGGATAGGAGCAGGGAGAGCAGAATACCCCCCAAAACAAGCATATGCTGAACCCCCCAAACCAAGATGCTGATAGCAATCTATCTGAATGCCTTACGGAAGGAAAGTGGCGGCGAAGGGGTGCACTTCTGCTATGAGCAGGTAGGAAGAGCAGCTTGCCCCTTCAGGAAGACAGTGGCAGCGAAGGGGTGCTCTTCTTTATAAGCAGCTAAGAAGAGCAGCAAGCCCCTTACCGGAGGAGTGTAGCAGAGAAGAGGTGCTCTTCTTAATAGCAGCCAAGAAGAGCAGCAAGCCCCTTTTTACAGCAACCTAAAATTAAGATGCAGAATCCACTAGATTGCAGCCTAGTTGCCAGTTGTAGCAAACACTGCGTACTGCAGCCGTAGAGCAAGCAATGACAGGTTTAGAGATCGCAGATTCTGCCTAGCCTAAGCTTAGCATCCATAACACGGCATATAGCTCAATAATTCAAGTCATGTTTATACAGGTTGTCGCCTCCCATGATATTAGTGTTCGCTGACATACATGTCCTCTATCTGATAACCCGCATTAGTGTAGTAGACAATCCTTACCAATACTCTCGAAGCTTATGCAACAGTGTGTAGCTTGCTTAAGCACGGCATGTTGCAGTAGTCAGACCTAAAGAAAATAGCATTACCAATAACCAGATGATCCATAGCAGCAAGCATATCTCAAGATAATTGATAGCCTTAAACAATAGCTTAACATAAGCCTCTTGCTGTCGCAAGTTTACACGGATACCGGCACTGCAGAAACACCCGATAGCCTAAAGGCTGATTAGTTCCTGAACGAAGCGATAGCTGCTGAATAATGACTGAAGGGAACTTATGAAGGGAATTATGATTGCTGTCGTGATCCTATAGGTAGACGTGGATCAGCTGAGTGTCAGCTGATGCGAGCTTGACTAACATGGCCTGCCAGAACTATCACTACGCTCCATTTGTCTACCTTTAGTGCAAAGATCCTCAAATTCAGCCCTGTAGGGTCACTGAACTGCAGAGTATTACTCCAACTCTGATCAAATTCTGAAGACCTTGATTAACTTAGGGTTGGGGCCTAACCTCTGCTGGACAGGGGTCCTCTAGGACCGAATTTAAAGACCTGTTGTAGGGTCTATAAAAATAGGTTCACTTGCATGTTCTTTAAGTGTCTAAGTTTCTTTTTTCTGGATTCTTTATAGGTGTGTCTGGTCCACCAGGTCCAAAAGGAAACAGGGGAGAAACCGGAGCCAAAGGACCTGTAGGTGTAACGGGACCGAAAGGTGACAGGGGACTTGCAGGGAATCGTGGAACTCAAGGACTTAAGGGAGCTATGGGAATTAAGGGTGATCAAGGTGTACAAGGATCTTCAGGAATGAGAGGTGGGCCAGGACTTAAAGCAGAAAAAGGGTCTTTAGGGCCACCAGGGCCTCGTGGTGAAAAGGGACAGAAGGGTGATATGGGGGCTCCTGGGAAGGATGGAATTCCTGGCCCCAAAGGACCGGCAGGTATCCGAGGGCAAGCTGGACTCCCAGGGGTACATGGACCTCCTGGACCAGTAGGAGTACAAGGCCCTGTGGGACCACCGGGGCCACGTGGAATACCTGGACCACCAGGGAAGCCTGCTCAGAGTTCATAAGCAGATAGACATAAAACTTCAAAATATCCCAAATGGTGATACTCTGACTGCCTTTCTGGACAGACTGATGATGATGGTGGTAAACATCCACTTGGAGATCTCTCTCAAAGCAAGATGATAGTGGGGACTCTTCGGGATCTTAGAGGCCCACATGTACATTCTCCAAATATGGAGTTTGCTCTGAACAACAATACACTTTGTATAGGCATTTAACACTCTTGGATAGACCTCAAGCCTAATTCTATACAGGATATTGAGCCACTTCACAACAGTTCTTGTTTTAATAATGGTTACAGAGCCAGGCTGCTATGAAACCATTATTTGTACTAGGTACCATTCATTAGACTCAATCATTAGCCAGCATTAGCATATGAACACAGATAAACATAGGACGAATGAGACTGTGCTTTATTGCTTTTTATGAAGTGTATTTAGTAGTGCAGTATTTGCGTCATAATCACAGAACATTCAGAGCAGGTACTCTGAAACATGAATTTTATTATAAGTTCAAGTAAACCAAATATTTCCACTCCTTAAAGGTACCATAGATTCAAGCTTATGAAACATTGTGCGAAAAGTTACACATTATTTTACAGTTGCTGGCATTGCATGAAACTGCAAAACCAAGGCACTGAGCAAATTTACATAACAGTTACAAACTGTACAAACAAATTTATTTCAATGATTGACAATGTACAACATTAAGTTTTAATGTTCATATTGGTTTGATTTCCCAATTTGTAAATATAGAATTTTAACAGGTGTAATTTTATGTGGTTAATGTGTTTTTGAGGACTTCATGATGTGTTAGCATACAGTTTATTCTCTTTGCACAACAATAAAGGGTTATATGAATGTAAAAAGGGGGACATTTTTGTTTAGCATTTTCAAGTTCACTAAGCAAATACAGTATTTATGATTACTGTTTCATAATAAAATCACGAAACAAATTTTAAAAATATATTACCTGATTAGCTATCTACTCAGCAAGCACAAAATGTTTTTATAACATTGCGCAGTTGCATTTTCGTTGTTGCTAAGTCATGTTGCTGTAACATTTTAAAAAGCAAACCAAAAACAAAATGTGCAATTTGCAGATTTGGATTATCAAATTACTGAAATATTGAAAAGTGCAAGTACTAAACTACGATGTTGTTTTATTTGACCAAAATAAAACAATTTGGAAATGTAGACTATCTAACAGGTAGGTTTCTCTTCAAGTAAATGCAAAACATCAGTATATGTTTCTATTACAACAGAAATATAATTCCAAACTGCATAGTTTGTTTTATTTCATAATTACAACAACTTGCTGGCTGGGTAAAGAGATTTTTATTCATCAAAGTGTAATATCTGTGATATCTGACTACTAGCAAGCATAAACAGTTTCCACATGTGACAATAAATCATCATTATGACTACAGTGAAAAGGTCAACTCCATTATAATGGATCATTATATGGCTCATTTCGGCAGAACACTATCAAAATTAAGTACAAAGCTGAAATAAGATCTACATGATCAAGAGTCAATCTAGTGACATAACTAATGCTAGCAAGGCTAGTGTTGATTAGCATTAGTTTGTTGATTAGCATATCACATAATGACTTTTACAGTATGTTTCATCTCTCGACATACAGTACATAAAAGAAATGCGTTGTTTTGTCATAGCTAACGTTAACTTTTCTTATTGAATCGTGACTGTAAGTTAGGGTGACCATACGTGCCATTTTCCCAGGACACGTCCTGGCCAGGATTTGTTTTGGCTTTGTTTTCCTGTTTTCATGCTTGCTGAAGGTAATGATCGAAAAGTAGTTTGACCAATAACATGCAAGCATTGTACATAATGGACCAATCATGGCGTGTGAGAAGGTGGGATCTACGGTCAAAGCGATGCAATTACGCGTACATATTAGGTGTGTTCGACTTAAAAGCAGTGCCGACTCAGACCGATCAGTGTTTGACATCAAAGTACCTCGAGAGCGTTTCGAAAGCATAACCGTCTGTATGGTATTTTGATGTCATACACCGATCGGTCTGCACATGCAAACAAAGCCAAAACCTAGATATTTTAGGCAATATAGAAATCCTGGCCAGGACACGTCCTGGGAAAATGGTACGTATGGTCGCCCTACTGTAAGTTCCAATCAGGAAACAAACCATTAACATTAGATGATTGACATTTAAATGTGGTGCGAGATCCCTGTGATGTAATTCCTCAATCCCTTTTGTTTCTTTAAGAAATCTGTTTATTCTTCAATCCCATTATTTCTTTCTCAGTTTCATTACTGTGACAATTGATCTTCAGCCTTCATCTCCAGCTTGCTCTTTATGATATAATCAACAATTTGGATCTGTGGGTACCAAAACATTTTTTCAAAGGAAATTGATTCCTTGTGGGAATGACAACCTAATAGTTGTTGTGGGAACCAGCTATAGATAAACCCCAACAGCCAAACATCAAATTTCTAGCTTTCTAATGAGTTCCAGTGGAACTAATTGCCATGGTATCAGTTGCAAAGTTCTTCGGTCTCATTGCTATGCAGTTTGTTTAGCAACCCTAGCAGAAGTTTGTGTTCTTTGTGTTGAGGCCAAAAGGAGAATCTGTGATGTTTAGATCCTAAAATGTCCTTTTGCTATTCAAATTCTCAGGTCAAAGTTCACTGGACTTGAACTTGTATGAATGCAGTGCAAAATAATTTTGGTGCACATACTTGTATTCCCGCTCTCCCATATTTGCATGGTTAAGAATGGAAGTTAATAAAACACCAAGTGTAGCATGACCACCCAATACACTAGGAAATAGTTGCCCATTCATGAGATCTTACACCTGGTTGCTCTCTCATGTCCTTAGGCCCAGAGTGTCTGCAGCTGGCCTCAAAGTTTAGGCCCCATCCTCTATAATGGTGCATGACACTTCAAGGAAGTTTCCTGTTGCCAAAGAAAACACGATGACCTCAAGAGCAGGTCAGAGATTCTTATTAAACCAAAATGTTATGTAATTCTTCAATGATTAACAGCTCATATGCTAACTTTCCAAAGACGTGTACTTGCACTATCCTTCAAAGCTGCCAAACGTAATAAGCCACGCAAAGTAATAATGTTCAAAGTTTATCTTAATCATCAAAACACACTCAAATGCTATTTGAAACTTCTCTGTTGTCAGAAACAGACCTCAAACTACAAGCCAAATGAATTTTAACCCAATTTTTCATTAATAACTCTCATTAATGTGTTTGCAGATGTCCCGTTGTCAAACCCTGACCTTCTGTGTGAGGGCTGGTCCACAGGAAAGAAAACTGGATCGACACAACAACAGAATTCACTGGGGAAGTCATGGGCCGTGAGAAAAATCTGTCGCTCACCTCTTCTGTCAAACAGAGCACTGCTCTCCTACGATGTATGAAAACAATGTACAGTAGATACCTATTTCTTATGCTTTAAGTTTGGAATTTTCAAAAATGAAAAGCTAGAGGGTGTCATGTTTTCCCTCTCCTGAATAACATATGACTTGCCAGAGTAAACTGCGCCAGATGTTAAGCCACGGGCTGAGGCCAATGTCTTTTTCTTCCATGCGGAATTCATTTCACACAAGCATTTTCTCACTTAGATATTTAATAAAATGTCTGCCACAGCAAAGGTAATGTTGAAGGGAGAAGTACAGCAAGCTACTAAAGATTTTGTTCTAAAAGCTTTAAAACACGTTTGTGGGGTTAAATTACTGACCCTATGAAAACCCCCTGAATGTTATGACTTTGTGACATTATTATTGCATGGAATTTGATTTGGAGACGGAATTGGTCTTTGATATTTTCTAATGGTATGTCGTTAGGACATGGTTAGGTTACGATTTAAACAAGCAACTGTATTACGTAACAAAAAAAATTTAAATTCTAAAGGCTCTACAAACAGATTATGTCAAAAAAGTCTAGACAGCCACCGGACTGTGTTGAAGTCACAGCTAATTTTAAACCATTACTTCAGGGTGCAACTTAAACTCTGTTGTTGTGATGGCAAATCTGAAAAGTTTATGGAATACATGTAAAAACTAAGCAAGCTTCTGAACGTTTGCTTTAGAAATTATAATGTTTTAATCTACCATTCCAAAGTTTAAAGTTTGTACTTTTAAAAAAAAAGAAATTAAAGGGATAGTTCACCCAAAAATGAAATTCTGTCATTAATTACTCACCCTCATGTTGTTCCAAACCCGGAAAGACCTTCATTCAACTTTTGGAACACAAATTAAGATATTTCTGATGAAATCCGAGAGCTTTCTGACCCTGCATAGAACTACGACGTTTAAAGCCCAGAAACAATCTTTTTAATATATTTAATCAAATAAATGCAGCCTTAATGAGCATAAAATGCTTCTATCAAACACATTTAAAAAATCTTGCCATTGTATCAGTGAGGCAGAGCATGTGTTTTGCAATAAACAAAAATACTTTGCTATGGGAAAATGTAGCTAAAGTAGTATTCTAGAGTTACTGTCCGGAAAAAAGAAACATGTCATCCAAAATCTCAAAATGTCTCTTTTTTTTTTTTTTACCTTTATTAATCAAAAACAGCAGAGCTCCGACTTGACATCAGCACAGATCTGTGGATATTTGATCAGATATATGTCCTTGGAAATGATGGACGTTTTTGCTTGACATTTTCATTTTGCAACTAAGTGGTTTATAATCCTTCCAAGCATGACATTGGTCTTTTAGGAACGTGACCGCATGTATAAGACCATGAGTTGAGAGGACGGCAAGTTAGGAAGAACATTGTGGCCTGTTTGACATGATTTTTTTAAAGTATTTTTTGTGATGGAGGACATGGTGAACATTATCTAGTGTAATTTCCTTGCACACCTTTTTAAAACTAATGTTCCAGGAAGCGTTCTCAATGTACTACATTATTATTGTTTAATTTTCGCTTCGCAAATGTTCTTTAATTGTGTCAAAAGGGACGCACAGCACACCTCCCAAAGCCACCTTTACGGTCATGAAAATATGTTCTGACAACATGGCCAGACATCTTGTACAACATAAATTTGGTTTTTAGTCAGTGCTCAGGGAACTGTAAATTACACAAACCTTAACAGACTATAAACCCAGACAGCAAGCTAACAGTTAATAGTCTCAGTGAAAAGTCCTTTTGGAAAAGTGACAACCTGAACAAAACCAGAACCTCTGGACAGACCTGTTCAGCGTCTTCATGGTGGGTGTAAAATCTTGGTCTTAAAATGAACACAGCAGATAACATTTGAGAGGGAGCAAGTTTTTTTGTTACGTTCTCATAGAGGTCCAAAAAGCGTGGAACGAGAGTGAAGGAGATAATGACAAATTACAGGTGAAAAATGACTTGAATTGCATATTATCCTGTCAGTCAGTCTACAAACTAGCTCCAGTAATTAGACAGCAAACAACTCACTCACTCAGACATCAGTGCAAGAGTAACATGGTGGATAAAATTTGAGAGCGAGGGAGTTTTTTGTTGCGTTCTTATAGAGGCCCAAAAAGCGTGGTGTGTGAGAGAGATAGCGAAACAATAAAGGTGAAAACTTACTTGATTGGCATATTATCTTGTCAGTCAGTCTGCAAATTGGCTTCAGCTTCAGTAATTAGATTGTAAACAACCCTCTCACTCAGACATCACCACATGCGATCATGTCTGATTCAAACAAGTGAACTCATTTGCATAAACCTGATGAGCCTTTGGCGTGATTTTGTTTAAAAAAATAGTATGTTAATGTAAATGATCTTATAAGCATATTCGTTTTAGTTGCATGGTGACAGTGCCAGCATGTTCTTTAAACTTTAATTAAAGCCTGATTTAATTTTTAATGCCTTTATCTTTTATTGACATTAATCAACCAAAAAAATAAATAAAAAAATGTGTCGTCTTGTTTTTGAAGTCCACCACATGCCTCCGAATAGCTTGATACATGAGATAGGTTTTGTTTGTTTGTTTCTCTTAAATTAAATGATCCAAATAATTGAATTGAAATGGCTGCAGAAATTGTTTGAAATTAAACCAAATAAAACAAGAACATTATTTGGATTTTGTTATACAGACACACTCAGAGACTCCTTATTAAAACCATATGGAGGAGGAAATGCTTCTCTCCAAACAAAGGGAATGGTGTGATGCTTTGTATAAAAAAAGAGAAACTACTCTGGTATGTCAGTAACAGTAAACAAGGGTGGGCTGAGTTTTTATCAAACATAAAAAATCATCTGGAAATTGCAGTTAAAACCTGAGTTCAATTGAAGTGCAAACAAAGAGCTTAACATCAAACTCTAATAATATGGAGTCATTCCAAATCTCTATTCGCAGAAGTAATATATGTATATCTATTTAAAGTATTTCAATTTAAATCTAAAAGATATGCATCTATATATGGTCACAGTTACTTGACTTGAGACTTGAGCTGCTGTGAAATGTTTTGCTCCTTACAGGTGGTCTTAAAGGGTCTGTAATTTTCTGACCTGGTTTGGGGTCACATGCCGCTCTGTTTTGCAATCTGCAAAGTGCCTTTGAAGTGTGTGTGTGCAGCAACAACAGCTTCTCAAACTCATTTGCCTGCTATGCTTGTAATTAAACTGTGCTTAGCAAATTGTGAATACCAATACAAGTCAAAGGGTACATTTGATTAAACGGGTCATATGATGCGATTTCAATTTTTCCTTTCTCTTTGGAGTGTTACAAGCTCTTGGTGCATAAAGAACCCCGCGCCTAGAGGAGAAGCAATAATGTACAGTATGTGGAAAATAATGTTTTTTTTTTAACCTTAAACCGAATAAACACATTTCATTACACCAAATACACCAAATAATGTTCTTTTTAGCAACATCATATGACCCCTTTAAGACATTGGGAAGAGTTTATTTTTAGATGAAAAGCCTTCCAAAGAAATCGTTGATTTATCAGATAAAGACAGGCAGAATATTTAACATTTTTGAATAAAGTCCCTGCAAGCCCACTGCCTCTGCTAAGACATTTTACACGTATCCATGTGTTGTTTTTGTCAATCAGCAGCCTTGGAACGTCAGAGTTGTTTCGTTTGAAATAATTTGTGAAGTGCATGCATGAAGAAAGCCAAGGGATGTTCATCTTCCAGCCGTTCAGTCCAAGAGACTATTTGTCTAAAAGCAAGAAAGTATTTTCCAATGTAATACACGTTCTTTTTCATTACAGGTTGTACAAACAGCATAATTTTATTAAAAAGTTAAGCTAATGCACATGAATGCACATAAATTTCTTATTATTTGGTTTGTCCTCCTTATGCTTTAACGACAGCATGCATGATCTCCACAGGTTTGTGTAAAACTAGCATCTGGTTAAAAAACAACAACAACAAAAAAACTTAGTGATGATTTGTTTATAATTATAATTAAAGGTATTCTTTGCTTAAGAGGTTTTGTGCAGTCAGTTGCTCATGTTATTCAAAATGGTTTTAAAGGCAAAAACGTGAAGCTTGTTTTTGCTATAAACTGACTGCTTTATTTTTTAACAATCTACTGAATGCCATTTCCACCACAATAAAAAAATAAAAAAGGTCATTGTGAATTTTCATCTCACAATTCTGACTTTTTTCTCGCAATTCTGACATAGGCCTAACAGAATTTCAATTTCACATTGCAATTCTGACTTTTTTCTGTGAATTCTGAATTTATCCCTCACTATTCTATTTTTTTTTGTTTCTGCCACATAAAAAATAGAAAAGGTAATTTTAACTTTCTATCTTATATTTTTTACTTTTTATTGCAATTGTAAATTTATATTTCACAATTCTGACTTTTCTTCAGAGAATTGCAAGTTATATTGTGAGTTTATATCTCGCAATTCTGACCCTTTTCTCAGAAAATTATTTTTTTCTCACCCAAAAATAAAAATTCTGTAATGATTTACTCACCATCATGTTGTTCCAAACCTGTATGAGTGTCATTCATAAGATAAAAAGAAGATATTTTCGTAATGTTGGCAGGCCTAACTAAACAGTTTTGGTTTCCATTGACAATTGTACGGACAAAAAATATAATGGAAGTCAATGGGAGTCAACATTCTACAAAATATCTTCTTTTGTGTTCTCTTTTGTGTTCTACATTAAAGAGGTAGTACACCCAAAAATGAAAATTACCCCATGATTTACTCAGGTGTATATGACTTTCTTCTTTCAAACAAATACAAAAGGAGTTATATTGAATAATGTCCAGGCTCTTCAAGCTTTATAACTGTAGTGAATAGTGGCCGAGATTTTGAAGCAAAATAAAGTGCATCAATCCATCATAAAAAGGGCTCCACACGGCTCCAGGGGGTGAATAAAGGCCTTCTGAAGCAAATCGATGCGCTTGTGTAAGAAAAATATCCATATTTAAAACTTTATAAACCGCAATCTCTAGCTTCCGCTAACTGTTATACTCATGTTCACGAGTTCTCTTGTGAATGCACGTACAACAGTTAGTAGAAGCCAGAGATTATGGTTTATAGTTTTAAATATGATATTATTCTTACACAAATGCATCGATTCGCTTCAGAAGGCCTTTATTCACCCCTGGAGCCCTGTGGAACACGTTTTATGATGGATTCTTGCACTTTATTTTGCTTCAAAATCTCAACCACTCTTCACTGCCATTATAAAGCTTGGAAGAGCCAGGACATTTTTTTTAATAATACTCCGATTGTATTTGTCTGAAAGAAGAAAGTCATATACACCTATGGCTTGAAGCTGAGTAAATCATGGGGTAATTTTCATTTTTGGGTGAACTATCCCTTTAAGAAGAATGTCATACAGGTTTGGAACGATGTGAGGATGAGTAAATGATGACAGAATTGTCATTTTAGAGTGACCTGTCCCTTTAATGCTTTTTATAGTGTCCCAAAGAATATTGTATCTTCTAAAGTTTTCCATTATGCTAACAGCTCAACACTATATTTTGTATTTTCCCCAAGAAGTGTCTTGACATGTGTCCAATCTCCCTCCAGCTTAGCAGTGGCTTTCTGCTATAGACTATAGCAGTCATTATAACTGTTTCTGCTATAGACTATAGCAGTTTTTGACTGTTTTGCTCTGCTGTTTGGTTTCTCAGTAATCTTACACATACTGTTCTTCTGCCAATCAGATCTTGCTCTGAAATGGCACTGCATAACATGACAACATCCTCCGTAGGGCATTATACCCCAGCTGTTTCCCTTTTACATGCTTCGTTAACATGCCATATGAGTGTCGAACATAAAATTAAAGCAATATCAGCTCTGCCCTCTTTTGGCTGTGGCACCTTGCATGTGTTTAAACACTTTTCTGGCCCCTCCTTTACCTCTCCATATGGTTTTTGAAAGATTTTGGGTGCGTCCAAAATGTTCACCTCATACAATGATTGTAATATGATTTTCCACTGCCCTGCCTTGGTGCAGAGGAACCCGCAGCTGTAGTAACAGCCCCTGACCTCCTTCCCAAACGCGGGAGCGCCATCTGGACCGTGTTAGTTCTACTTGCCAGTCAAGTCCTGTTCCTCCCAGAGGGCTCCTCATAAGCAACCGCAGATGAACAACTCAGCATAAAAGCCAAGACCCTCCTCTCCGTCCCACGCCATGCTGCCATTTTTCTCTAACTGTGCTTGGAGTACGTCTCGAGGAGGCTGCGACTGCTTATATGCTCATTTATATAAACGCCTCCACTGTCTCCATGCAGTCTCATGTGTGGCATTGTTTGCATTTATGGTGATTAGATGGAATGACAACTCTGGGCATGCCAAGTGTGATGCAGGGCTCTTTTCTGCATGATGTTTACATTACATCACATGTAGGTTTGTTTGTCTGTGTAATTGCTTGCCTCCAGGTTGGACTGCAATGGAGTGTACGGTACAATCTCTGAAATAAAAGAACAAAAAGCTGTCACTGGGGGGGTACCTTTTCAAAAGGTACATGTTTGTACCTAAAGAGTTCATTTTGGTACCTTAAAGGTACATATTTGTTCTTAAAGTGTACATATTAGAACTTAATAGGTTTCAAAAGTGTACCTTTTGACAAGGTACCACCCCAGTGACAGCTTTTGTACCTTTATTTCTGAGAGTGTAATAATTGTGAATATTTTTCTGGTTGTTGTATATGCTTAGTAATCAAATACAAAAAATAAAAGTAAATAATTATAAAAATCAATCACTATAAACACAAAAAGAAATAGGCATTAACTACTGATTTGATTTTTTATGTCTATATTTACCTAGCACATTGTACAAGAAAAACAAACATATATGTAATTGTCAGTCATCATAGAAAAAATATTAACCTGCTGAATGCTGCAATCAATCAGAATTGATTGCTATAGATATTCATGCGATAATATGTGTATTAATTTGTATGTGTATATACTGTATATATTTAGTTAGCATTTTATATAGATATATATGAAAATTATTGCACATATATATGCAGTAAGCAACTGCATATTGTGATGCCAAAACAGAATGCATTATGCATTTCAAATAGTACATTATTGTAACATGGTTGCATTGCCTGTTTATATCAGTGTCCAGTTACATCCCAGATCAAGATATTATTTTTTTCTTCAATTTTGTGTGCAAAAATGTTTGCAGTGCAATTAAACAGTGAGGAAGGAGTCATTAGAATCATATCTAATGTCTACGCTGAGTGCATTCTATTGTTGTCAAATCTGTCAAATTTGTTCAGCCTTCTGCAAAAAACAAAGCGGGTTAGGCTATGTGACTGCATTTCTAAGGCATTCTGTACAGAGAATGTAAAATGCATAGAGGCAGGCATGATTTCCAAACATCAGACATCCAATTTGACTATTGTTTTCAAAATGACGAGGAACGATTTAATGGGTTTTCTATGGTCACCCTGAAATGAGAACTATTTATAAGCAATGTGGTTAAACAGGCAAAACAATAAAAATACAGACTGTATTGAGTCATTATACAATACAAAACAGGCCATTGTAGCCTTTCTCTCTGCGCTATTTGACAAGGTTCATGCAGTGAGACACTGAACCAGTTATAGAGTTTAAATGGCAACTCAACTGAGCCACAATAAAGCAGCTTTATTTCACAATAGATACAAATAAACAAGCTCATTTGGACATAAAGAGAATGACTTCCAGACCACAAAGATTACACTGACGCCTCCCTCTGACAGCCCCTCAACCGCAGCCTCATTCTGGGACTGAAACCGCACCCCCTCCAGTCCACACTCCTTAAAGTGTTTTGCTGTGAGTGTCATCGAGAAAGCATGGGACTGTGTGTATAAAGTGCTTGATTTGCATTTGCCAATGATTTCATTGACTCGAGAGGCAGATCTAAACTCATGAACTCTTCTGTGGAACAGTCTTGAGAGAGGAGACTTTCTCCATATGAGATGTGATGTTTTATTTTGGATGCAGTGCTGATATCCTTTGCTGTTGAGCTCCATGGTTCCTCCTGGGCTTGTATTCAAAGATCCAGAATCATGTGGCCGAGCTCCCAAGTGAATTTCAGAGCATTATGACAGCACCAGAAGAGTTTTTGGACTGATGGTGAGCATCACATGACCTTGATTTAATGGCTCCCTCTGGTGCAATCCACACATATTCTCCAGCTTTCCACACATGCCTGACCTGCTCTGTGCATTCCCTACAAAAATGTCTCTGAAGAAGGAATTTTTGCTTTGCCCTACTTAAGATTGTTGAACTTCTGACCCAACTCTGGTGTGGAAATGCTGTTCTAACACTCTGAGACTTGTGTTGATATAAACATTGAATTACAAATAACTTTATGTCTGTCTTATAGCTACGTCTGCTTTCCCTGCTGAAAAAAATTCAGCTAAAATCAGCTTAGGTTGATTGCTATGTTTTGGAACTAGCAGTGCTGTTATCGTTTACTAAAGCTAAAACTAAACGAATACAACATGTTTGTTGTCTTTAATTGAAAAAAAGCTGAAATTAAAAAAAGTGTGAGCTAAATCTAATGTTTTCAGAAATGTTAGTGCATATTACTTGTAATTAAATTAAAATGTGTTTACTTATACATTAAACTTGAGAATGACCAACTTTAATACATCTTCGTATTTAATTTCATAATGATTTCTATTGTCTTTGAAATATGGATAATTTGTATTTCTGAATGTACTGACCAGCAGTTATGGTAAACTAAAATTTGAAAAACCTAAACAACTTTAAAACATTTTTTTTTTAATTGAAATGAAAACTAGAAATGTTTTCTTGGCAACTAATTGAAATAAATAAGTTTAGGTTGAATTGCTAAAACTATAACTGAAATAAAATAAATTAAATCTAAACAGAAATATAAAAGTGACAGAAGCATGTGACAAAATTAGTAAAACTTAAACTAAAATGAAAACTAAAGATATAAAAATTAAATTGAATTCAAGCAATTCATAAATACAATAAATAATACTAAAATAACACTGCTGATCCAAGCTAGTGTAGGTGGTTGATATCCTAGTGCATTCTGATGCAATTAACATTTTTACAAACAATATACATCAAAATGATTTCATTAATATAGGGAAATATTTGTAATTTATTGTTATACAATCGAATGGCTGTCAATGGCGAAAGATGCTTTTTGCAATCTGATTCTGTAGTTACAACATCTACCAACAGGGGCTAACTAACCATGCTAACCAGCCATACCCTGAATCATTGGTGACTTTAGTTAATCAGTCACATCTCCAAAACATGATGACAGCAAGCAGGTTGTGTTCACATGCCAGACGAGCAGCTGCCACTGAGATCAAAATTCCTTTGACGTCCTTCTCACAACTTCCTTCTCTACCAGCTGGTAAACAACATTTGGACCACCAGCTAATAAGAAAAGCAGGTACCAAGTTTTGAAAAACAACTTCCACCTTAATCTGATTTTTTCTGGATTTTCTAGCAGTTTTCAAAATTAAAGGTGCGATAAGGTTTTGACTGGAAACCTTGCTGCTGGTGTAAGCTTTGTATGTGTGCCAGAGGAATTTGTGTTGTCAGCTGGATGGGTTGAGCAGCTCAGTAGGTCACATCCCTGTTGATCATGTCCAATCACTGTGTCAGGGGCCTCTGGAGTGAATCAGCAGCAAGAAGTATGCTGCCGATAAGTCAAGCACTAAATAAGCCTCTAACTGTACCCATGGGGAGTGATCATGTGTTATGAAGAATGAAGCTAGAGAGATGCTCTCCATTGGGTTCTAACCCATGAATGAGGGCATCTCATCTACTTGAAAGTAGATCTATTTACGATCTATGTATCTATTTACATAATTTCAGTAAATATAGTCGCTTATGTGGTTTGAAATTATTGTAGGTTTTATGCAAAGCTATTCCTATTAACAAGAGCTAAAACAGTTAATGCATTTATGGATTACAAATGTGGCTTGTTCACAAAGTAATCTCAGATTTGTTTTTGTTGAACTGTAGAATGCACATTTAACTTTTCCCCTGTAGAATTCATAATAGCTAAATGATGTCATAATAAAAATCCAAACATGGATTATGTGAGAGTTAGATTTAGGGAAAGAGCAAAGAAAATATTATTAGATCAGAATAAAAATAACAGAAGGTGGACAATTATTTTGTTTTTAAATGTGTTTTGCATTATGGGTCATTTTGTGTCAAATCAACCACATTTCAGAAACTTCCCCGACTCAGATTTTTGATTTGGTCAATATTTTTTTTGAAGAAAGTTGGATATATTTGTTGCAGTATATGCCAGTGGTGACTATTCAAAAGTTTGCATGCCTGTAACTCAAGAAGTATTAATGCCCTTTTACATTTTGGGTCTTAACAAACTTTCCTTTTGCCATCTTCATATTTATGGCTTCAGGAGTAAATATGACAAATTTTCAGTGTTCAAAAACCAAATATTATTACAATTTTAAACAACTGTTTTCTATTTGATGATATCTTAAAATGTAATTTATTTCTGTGATAACAAACCTGAAATTTTTCAGCATCATTTCTCCAGTCTTCAGTGTCACGTGATCTTTCAGAAATCATTCTAATATGCTGATTTGTGAAAACTGTGAAACTTTTTTTCATAATTCATTGATGAATTATTCATTTTGTAAGTGTAAAAGTCTTTACTGTCACTTTTGAAAGAGAGTGTGAATGCAAATACAATACAATGATGAGAAGGCCCGAACTTACTGAAACGGTGTCTCCACTTTCTTTACAAATTAAGTTAACGCTTCATAATCATGACCCTTTGACCTTTTGTGTTATGTTTCCCAGTGGTTCAGAAAGCAGCACTTTATCTCATTGTTTGAGGTCTTCTCATTCCCCGACTGTGCGGGAACTGTTCAATCAGCCCCATGTGTCCTCCACATTTCCTCACATCGCAGTGGCTCGTCTCCAGGCCTGTTCTTCTCTGCACCCACTTTATGACCTTGTTTGCTTTTGTTAAAGGCTCCAGCTGGCCCGGCCGGTTCGGAAGACCACAGAGGCACATCCCTTTTCATTTTGTGCGGCGGTCCACACTTCTCACTGCTTTCCTGTCTCTTTATGTGTGGTCCCTGCCAACAGTTTTGACCGCAGTGCGTGCTAATGACCAGTGAAGATGTGAAGTATAGCTGACAGGGTCTGGTTTGTGCCCCACAGCCACATCTAGAGAGACTTTTTGTTCTAAACATGAGGTTAATGGAGCAGACAGGTTATGTGTGGCAGGGCCCCAGCTACCCAGTGGAGGTCTAAGCTAACTGTGACGGCAGACGATTGGACCAAATGAGTGTTTGTTAAGGTTTCAGGAAGTTTTCTCTACTTTGTTGATGCTAACGTCAGCCAAGGAATGTGTATGTCTCCAAAAGAGGGTTTTCGCGTCAGTGCCTAAGAAGAACCATTTCTGACTGGTTCAAAGAACAATTTTAGTGAACAATTCTTAAAAGAGACATTTTGTTCTTAGTGTAAACCCATTATCCACTATAAAGAACCATTTCTACAATAGGAATATTCCATGGATGTTTAAAATTCTTCATGGAACCAAAGGGCCCCAGCCACCCAGTGGAGGTCTAAGCTAACTGTGACGGCAGACGATTGGACCAAATGAGTGTTTGTTAAGGTTTCAGGAAGTTTTCTCTACTTTGTTGATGCTAACGTCAGCCAAGGAATGTGTATGTCTCCAAAAGAGGGTTTTCGCGTCAGTGCCTAAGAAGAACCATTTCTGACTGGTTCAAAGAACAATTTTAGTGAACAATTCTTAAAAGAGACATTTTGTTCTTAGTGTAAACCCATTATCCACTATAAAGAACCATTTCTACAATAGGAATATTCCATGGATGTTTAAAATTCTTCATGGAACCAAAGATGCCAGTAAAGAACCTTTATTTTAAAGGGTGTAGAGACATGGATACCATTATAAATGTTATTGTTGTACCACTAAATTGATTGGATGGGTCTTATTTGATAGGCCTAAAATAAAATAAAATAAAATAAAATAAAATAAAATAATAAAATAAAATAAAATAAAATAAAATAAAATAAAATAAAATAAAATAAAATAATAAAAAATAAAAAATAAAATAAAATAATCTGGCATAGATTTAAAATGTATAAACTTTAATTCTAAAATACTAAAATTACAATTTAATGTTTCTTGGTAGAATGTGGCAAAATCACAATTTAAGGGATTTAAGTTGTACTTAGACCTTTAGATGATCTAATTATATAGTAAGCACTGGTAAAATTGCAAATTGATGCAAATAAAGAACCTTTATTTTTAAAGGTGTAGAGACATGGATCCTTGCTTCTGAAAACGTTTTCTGGAAAATTATCCTATTTTTTTATTATTATTATTATTAAATCACTGGCATAAGGGAAATGAATCAGGACATATGCAAGCCAGACAGCTCTGACAAACAACTTTGAATTGCATGCCATTATTGAATTAATCTGTTATTTTGATTAACTTGCAGTTTATTTACACCGAAAGTGTATGTGCCTCTGTCGTGACAGTATGATCATTCAGACAATGTAACTCCAAGTTTAAATCCAATTTGCTTTTATACTCACTTTTTGTAAATGAGTCCCTGGAAAGGCCCATATTATAGTAGTGCTATGCCACTGGCTTGAAAAGAATGTGACTGAATCTTTCCTATAAACAAGCCAGAAACATCCCGCCAGTGAAGGACATCTGAGGTGGCAGTCCAAGGTCATATTTTCCAGTCTAGCCTTGGACAGGAGACGCCGCCTTTGCAGAATAACTTCTTTCTTTTGTGTCTGTCTGTACCGCAACAAGTGTGTTAGCTCTTTAGGAGGATGTGGTCTGTCAGCAGCTTTCAGACTCTTAAAATACTCGATTTCTGATCGTTCAGCCACAGCATACCATTGTCAATGTTATTATTGTACCACTAAATTGATTTGGATGGGTCTTATTTGATGGGTAAAAAAATTAAATAATAATAAAATAAAAATAATTCTGGTAGTAATTTAAATTTTATGTTTTAATTTTAAAAATTTAAATTAATAATTTATTTCTTGGTAGAACGTGGCAAAATCAGACAAATCAGGGTTTCCAGCTGTATTTAGACCTATAGATTAGCAATTGTAGTAAGTGTTGAAAAATTGCAAATATAGCCTAAATGTAACGAAACAGCTCGTGTAATCTTCAGTTTGAGGTTCATTGTCAGTGTTTCAGAGCCTATTGTGGAAAATGTCTTAAATCACAGATCTGATATGAAGAAATGAATCTCGTCTCAAGTCAAATTATATTTGTTCGATAAAATGCTGCCATCTAGTGGATGTAATGTCCTTTACCCAGTGACATTATAAAGTAAACTAAAGCAGCGTATTTATCATCGGACTGAATGGAAAAGATCGCCAATTTGACCTGTCAGTAACATTTTACTACGGAAAGCTTAAACAAAGCAATAGTCACAATATTATGTAGTTCAGTCCTGTCAACATCGTTTTTATATATTTTAAATCATTTACTACATAGTAATATAATGCTAGCTCCATCCAGATGCCACGATTGTTCTCATATAAAACGGACATTTTAGGAGAAAAAAGTTTATATCTTTTGAGCTTTGTCCAGAGAACAGTATTTTTTTCATTTACATGCGTTTAGAAATGTATACCAACAGAAGTGAACCGAGAAAGTCAAAGATTTATTTAGTTTAGGACATCAAAAAAGGAAAAAAAACAAAAAAGTTTAAGCATTTGTCATTCAATTGTATCACTCCAAAACGGTATATCAATTACAAGCAAAAAATACCCTAAAGGTCTTAGTGTACACATCCATTAATATATCTCCACTCTGAGTATCTTTATTTCATCCAAAAACATCAACAACAAAACTGTTTAATACACAGAATCAGTAGAGATCTTCAAATTCTTCTGGTTTATATGAGCAATCTAATCGATTTTATTTTTTACATATTTTACATATAGCATTTGTATTTTCAAAGAAATGACAAAGCTAGCTGCTCTAGAACGGTCCTGGCATTTTGCGGTTTCTTATTGATGGCTCATATCTGATGTCTCAAGTCCTTTCCTTTCACAAACAAGATATTGTGGGGGAAGATGTTGGCTCTTCTTAATCGCAGATTCATTCCTTTTCTTTACATGAATTCATCTGAATCATAGCCACCCTGCAGAAAAAAAAAATCACATCAAGTCGATGCTCAGCAGAACATTAAGCTTTAAGGATGTATTACCTCATTTGTGGTCATGTTGTCACTCTTCATGAGTGATGAATAATTCCTACAGGAAAGTAGATGTTACAAGTAAGCAGACGAAATTGATGCCTGTACCTGTAAATAATACGTCCCAAGGACTGATTCTGATGTACAAAGGTTGTTTTTATTGTATTTATCATTTATGTATCTACAGTGGAGTCCAAAAGTCTGAAACCACACTGAAAATATTGCATAAACATGTGGAGCGAAAAGAGTTATTAAACAAATAGGAATTATGAAACACAACAGACATTCACTCAAACTGTTATGCCGATAACATAATTTGCAATGACATTTTTTAATCAAGTTATAAAATGGAAAAAATAAACACGTTTCACTAATGGTCTCAAACATTTGGATGCCAGTGTATTTTTTGTCAAAAATTAAAAACTAATATATATATATTGTTTGTGTTGAGGTTATAATATGCATCGCAACATTTTAACAATATGCAGCACCTTAATTCTTCCGTCTCTTTTTTCTTCTTCGTTTCCTCCTTCTCCTTTTTCTTCTGCTCTTGTAATTCAGCCTTCTTCTCGTTTCTTTCCTCTCTGTCCCGGGACTCCTTCTCCGCAGCAAGATCAGGATACAGCTCCTCTTTTGTTTTCTCTAGTCTGTTGATGATTTCGTTGATTTTCTTTTCTACTGCCACAATTTTCACCTGTTGACATTGTATAGTAATTGGATATTTATACAGAAGCTATTTAGAAGATTTCCAAATGCAGTAGTAATACCTGAGCGCCTTAAATCACATAGACTTTGTTCAGACAGGCAGTGAATGGTATTTTTTGGCATAACTGACTCAGATTAGTTTGCTTTCTGTAGTTTCAATTGCATAAAAACAAGCTCATCTATCCAAATAAAAGATCTGGACCAGAATTGGCTGCAGTGTGAACGAAATCATAGAGTTTATCTCTCCTCATACCTCCTTCTGCCGATGGAAACCTATCTGCCCGACATCCATGTCTGCTGTTTTTTTCAGATTGCCCCATGGTGTGTAGACAACATTAATATTGTTCATTTTGCAACCTGTAAAAAACAAAAACAAACAAATCCTTTAAATAAAATTAACAAACAATTTTTGATGTTTCTTGTAAAGAAGCAGTACCTTGAATGCTGTTGTTTTTGACCAGCTGGGCACAGTCAATCAGGACGTCTTTTGGCATGTCTTCTATCGTTGTACCCTTTAATTAGTGAACATAAATGTCAACATAGAAATATTATAAATAAAACTGTAGGTTAAAATATGAATAACCTCTCAAAATACCTTGGGCATTCTTAGATACACATGGGCAGATGAGAGCTTGTCCACATGGAACCTGAAACACAAGATACTAATATTTCTTGTACTTGAACTAATATTTTACATCAGAGCAAATCTAGAAAGTAATAATTCATTTGTGGTGGCAAACGTTAAATAGATATTTGTTCTCACCAAATATCTTCAGGCCATCCATACTTTATAAGATCTTCATCTGTGGAAAAACAAAAACAGTTATTACCGGTCTGACAAGCACAGGATGAGGGTGTTTAAAATAATATTTCTAAGGAATTCAGTACTTACTTTCATATTTATCTTTGCCCATATAGATGGTATAGGGCGGTGAGACGACTGTAAAAGAGAAGCATGTATTGCAACTTTTAAAAAAGCACTGTTTACTCTTATTTTTGCTACATATCTAAAGACACACCGAACCTCCAACACACAATGTCAGATTACAGTATATTGCAGTTTTGATAATCTTTCTTTTTGTTCTATGTTGTATATTTATAAGTAACGTTCTTATAATTGTTTCGTATTTAAACTGTTTTTGTTGATAACAAACACGCTGTTTTGACTGGGCACAGAGAACACACTACTCACCTGCGCTTTTAAAGTAAAACACCATCTTTTTACGCAAAGACGCAACCTTTGAAAGGTCTTTGTATTCAATGAATATGTATTCAACAAAACACTGAGCACATCAGAGGTAAATAATCTTCTATCAGAGGCACATGTCATGTGCACCATCCATTCCGACCACAACAGGAACAAGCAGCGCTGCAAAGAAGTGATTCGCGGTGAATGAATCGTTCATTTGAATCGAATCTCGGTTGAGTTCCGAGCTGTGCTCACGTCAGCAAATACGTAGGTGGATTTCAATAAATAAATAAACTTTTTAGCGTATATGCAAATTATTAATTATTTATATTCTAAATTACTTTTTTGGAGGAACTAAATAGCTGCATCAATCTGAATTGGAGCCGTCAGGGTTCTTTGAAACAAACTGTTCGAAAGAACCGATTCGTAGAGATGAATCGCACTTACCATCCCTAACCGGAGCTTGTCACACTGTCGTTGTTTCCGTTTCCGTGTGCGCCACAATTGACTTTGGCGCGTTGTTCAAAACAGACCGCGGGTGAAGGGAGAGTTTTGCCGCGATTATTTTGCTCACCTGTTTTCATACAATATCAAAAACAGAATCGGATTTATTTGACCTGGTAAGTTAACTACTACATATATTGTTACATTGTCAGTCTCTGAACGAGGCTTGTGATGACTGCGGGATCCTGCAAGTATTTTTAACGAGATGTTGGTTTGTTGGTATCAAATAATTGGCGCCTAGAAATTAGCTGCGGTATAAATGAATGATAAGTATTGGGCATATATATGTACTGTATTCTTTATACTATGGGCCAAGGTATATACTGTTATCATAGCAATAAGCTATGTATTTACTATAAATAAATAAATAAACAATAAGCTTGCCACAAGAACCCATAACGTACAGTTTGATTCTTTTGAATCTCGGCTTAAAGTCACACTATTCTCACTGTTTTTGTCAAATATTGTTTACTAAATTTGATCGTGTTACTGCTTTTTCTCCACATTTCTCATATGATAAAGTAGAAGCAAAATAATATTGCAGAAATATCAGAATGTTCCAGAAATGCAATCTGTGGCGTCCTATAAAAGCGTTATAGTTCACGTCATGATCTTATTCCCTGTCTTCTCGTTTCAGGTAATTTGAAGATGTTATCCCGAAAAAGAAAACATGGCTCTCCTGATGCCCAGAGGTATGTGATGTAATTTTGTTAGATAACGTTACTAGATCTGGAAATGTACTTTGCTCTTATGACACAGATTGTGAGCCATTTCCTTCCGTTTCGTTTAAACCCACCACAGTAACCCATCCAAAAAACAAATTACAAGCCTGAGAAAGTCTCCAAGAAGGACCACTGGTCAAAAAGAGAACATTCCCATCTCACTGGCATCACCCCAAAAGGTTCTCAGTACACCTAAGAAGATGCAGAGGACCTCGTCACTAGAATCTCCTCCAAAGCGGATCTCTCCACGGAAAACAGTATTGGGAGCGGGATCCTTCTACAGCAAGCAGAAACCTCTTTATCTCACACCTCTGGAAAGGAAGCTGTTAAAGGAAACCAAGTCACCACCATCAGTCCCTATCAAAGAACCATCACACCTCCCTTTGACTGCTGGGAATCCTGTTAAAAAACCAGTGAAGAAGGTTCAAAAGAAAGGCACTGGCGCAGGTCCACAGTCTAACCTAAAAGGCTACTTTACTGCTAAACCCAAAGGGAAAAATCCCTCAGACACGCAAACAGATCAGTTGTTGAAGGCCACGGTTGCCCCCATTTCCTTTAGCAGTATGAAATCCAAGAGTAAACCCAAGCTGCTTGTGGGAGCAGCTTTCTTCGGCACTGGAAAAAAGCCCACTTCAATGTTCAAAAGGTCTGCACAGAACGCAAAGCCTAAACAACCCTCAACCTGTGAGAAACCCGCGAAGGAGAAGGAAGCGCTGACAGCACCAGGAGAACGTTCCCCAGTCCGCCGTGCCGTCTTCTTAAAAAAACACCCAAAAGCAGAAAGCACAGCTACAGGTACCACTGATGAAGATGGTGAGGGCATTGAATCAACGCAAGTGATGTTGAGCCCTAAACAGATGTCCCCTCACATCCTGGCAGATCTGCATGGTATTACCAAAAAGTTAAAGGTGGTTTTGAGGAGATCCGTTAGTCCCAGTGGATCCAGTGAAGCTGGTAGCCAGGTAAGATTGAACTCTTGGATCATCTGCTAATAACTTTAAATGTAAAGCTCTCATCATCTTTTTCTCAAACTGAAAATGTTTTCCAGGACTCGCCCGCAAAAACGGATTCAGTGTTTGATGTGAGTGACATACCATCACAGGACAGCTCTCTTGATGAAGGTAAATAAACATAATTTTCTATAAATCCTTTATTTAAAAAGTTACAATAATTTTTTATTTTATAGATATGGAATAGTGTTTATTATATATTATTATCTTATATGTAAGATATATTTTATGAAGCAAAATTACTTTCTAATTTGACCAGTTATTAAATAGGTTGAAAATCTGGAATCTGAGGGTGCAAAAAAATCTAAATATTGAGAAAATCGCCGTTAAAGTTGTCCAAATGAAGTCCTTAGCAATGTATATTACTAATCAAAAATTAAGTTTTGATATATTTACGGTAGGAAATTTACAAAATATCTTCATGGAACATGATCTTTACTTAATATCCTAATGATTTTTGGCAAAAAATAAAAATCGATCATTTTGACCCATACAATGTATTGTTGGCTATTGCTACAAATATACCCCAGCAACTTAA
>NW_015662163.1:1466499-1548735 GCF_001515625.1 Sinocyclocheilus rhinocerous
GACGCGTTTCAGAAAGGCGGGGCATAGAGGAGAAACAATAATGTACAGTATATGGAAAATACTGTTTTTTGAACCTTAAACCGCATAAACACATTTCATTACACCAAATACACAAAATAATGTTCTTTTTAGCAACATCATATGACCCCTTTAATTACCCCCCTCCACAAACTAAGGCCTAAAAAGGCCTCAAATGTGAGCAGAAAGTTTTAAATATGCATAATACATAATGTCATGGAATTAAATGTTGCATGCATTGCAAAAAAAAATAAAAATCTAAACATCCTTAAATAAAGATACATTCACTTGAGATGCAATTTTAACAGATAAAGGTCTTGTTTTCTTAGAAATTGAATTGAGTTTATGGTTAAAACAAGAACAAATATCTTAGTCAAATATGTTTTCATTTCTTGAATTAAAACTTGAAGTTGGCAGATATTTGTTCTTTGTTTTAATCGTAAACCCTCTTCATTTTTATAAATTATTTAGAAAACAAGAGTTATATTTTGTCTTTATGCTTCAAAAGTAAATGTACCATGATTTTAAACTCTTTAGAAATTTGCACTAGAGAACAAGATAAAATACTATTGAAGAACATCACTTTTTTGCAGTGTGATGAGAAGGTACAGTAAAAGTCATTTCCATATTATCAAGATTGTATGCAGAGCTATTCAAGACAAGTCTTAAGCTGTGTGTGTGTGTGTGTGTTAGTCCGTAATAATCTGTTGGAAGTTATATTTTCCAACTTTGAAGCATTGCTAATACAAGACATTTACATTTAGAGACCATATAGTGTTCTATTCAATTTATTCCTCAAATTTTCTTTACTTGGTCTTAAAAAGTTTTCGATTTACATTTATAAAACCTGGAGAAACCCTGAAGAGATCTTGCTAAACCCTGTTCATACCCAATGTTATATAGGCTTTTCGGGTGCTGGAGCAGCAAGAGAAACCCAAAGACATGAGCAAGGAGGATTTCATGGAGCACCACAGAGCCTGGTGCTGCTCTACTGTGCCGGAAAAAGCCATCTGTGGTGTCAGTCGCATCTGGGTTTTCAGTCTGATGAGGAGGAAGGGCATCGCCACTCGCCTTCTGGACACTGTCAGGTACTAAACATTTTCAGTGCATTAATAACAAAAAAAAATTGCATAAATTAGTTTGTGTATATAAAACTGGTGTTTCTTACTGATTCAGGACTACTTTCATGTACGGGAGCCACCTGACCAAAGAGGAAATCGCCTTCTCTGACCCGACTCCTGAAGGAAAGCTGTTCGCTACAAAGTACTGCGAGACACCAACATTTCTGGTGTATAACTTCATCAGTTAAAGAAAAACATTTCTTGTAGGTTCCTGTTGGACTGCATTATTGAATGTTTTGTGAGTTTTTAATAGATCAAAAAAATTGTTAGATGTTTAAATGAAGTTCAGTCTAATATTATAAATCTCATGCAGTGTTCCAGATTTGTTCTGGAGAGGATCCATGTTTTACTGTTTTGTATAGATTAATGGATTGTCTTTGACAGTGAGTTCATGAATTAATATTTAAGACACTTTACATTAGCACAAATGCAAGCTCTGTTAACCCGTTAACTACCACGACTTAAAGGTTCCGGTTTGGAAAATTAGACTCATCATTGCCTTGAAGTTGGTTGTAAAATGAGAACTTTCAATTGAACTGATCCTTGCTTTTGACTTTGTACATATTTTTAAATAAATTGTACTACTTCAAATATTTTGTGTTGTCTTTATGTAAATCTCTTTTGTCATAGTGAATTTCAAATATACATGAGTGAATTTTTTGGCTGTTTGCAGTTGTATTGCTATAGCCAAAATTTGCACATGGTGTATTTAAAAGAGGGTTGCTTATAAGGGTTGGTCATTGAATACTGTTTCCATAAACCTTTAATCAATAACTTGTAGAGTGTGTACATATGAAGATAAGTTTATAGCTTAGGTAAATTATCTCGTAAGTTTTTAGTTTGTAATTAACCTTTTGCCTTTAATTTGTTAATTGTATTGTATCCGTAATTAAGTCTGGTTAAACGGCATGAGCTTAACAATTATTTCATTCTTTTGACAGCCATTGTTTTTCTTATAAATCTAACAATATGTTGACAACAGGAAGTAAATTATATTTTGTTGGTTAAGATTTAACGTTTTTCACAGTACAACTGGCCCATGCAAAAATAAATACATCCATGGCATCACAAAACTTTGAAAACATTTAGTTTAAAATATATAACGTAGCACAACAGGGCATGTTAACTTCACATGGATATTTCCGTTAAATATAAATTACTTTTAATAGTTTAAAATGGTTACATTTAACAGTAAGGATTGTAAAATTACAATTATATTCAAGGTAGGTAAGACAAGACAGATTCATTTTAGCATGTGTGCTGATTTTACACACAAAGACCATGGTTGCAAAAGAGCTTTTAATCGAAATTGCACTGCAACAATTACTGTATTTAGAATCTCTGAAAGTCAATAGAGTACATAAGAGAAAATGTGTAACATGCCAACAGAAAAGTATTTACAATGTGAAAATGCACCAGCTCACAAAGTAAAAGTATAGACAGAACAGTAACCAGACCCAACAGGCAAACATACAGTATATTTTACATTGACAGGAATTTAACAGTGAACATTTAATCAATTACAATGACCTCACTGCTTTTGTCACAAAGCTGGGTGTTTGATTCCAGCACCTGAACAATGTGAGCTGCAGAAGGTCTTTTATGAGGGTCTTCCTCTGTACAGAGACAGAAGAGCTCCACCATCCTCTGATAAGCCCCTCCGAGAGTGGCTGCGTCCAAAGCAGGCCGAGTTCCCAGTCTCTCATAATACGCATCTTCATCAAAATCATCCTCATCAAAGGTATCATCTAAGAAAACAAGAAAAGAGTCATGAGGCACTTAAAAAATTATGGAAAATATGAAAACTAAATATATTCACTATAAGCTATGGATACAATTATAGTAATTTTACCATCATCATCATCATCATCATCATCCCCCTCAGTGTCCAGTATCTCCAGGTGAGGAACAGAAAGTGTCATCATCTCCCACAGAGTGAGTCCATACGCAAAGATATCAGCTTTGTCTGTGATAACTCCATCCTCCAAAGCTTCCTTAGGCTTCCACGGCTCTGTCCCTATATAGTGGGCCTTTGGATCACTCACTGGAGAGAAGATTTGAAATATCATTCACAACACTGACAAACACGTTGTACACAACATCTACTGTCTGATAGTTTAAACTTTATTTTTTCAGATTATTAATTTCATATGTCAGACTTCATAGGATTAATAGAGTGGTTCTCAAATGATGGGTCATCATTCAAAACGCTAAAATATAAATAAGAAAAAAAAAAGAAAATCTGAAGTAAAAGAATATGATTAAAGCAAGGAAAAATAATGCTGAAATATGAAATCTTTTCATACCCTGCATGTTTTCATCCAGTGGCAGTGACACACCAACATCACAGATTTTGATGCTTTCAAAGTCGTCCTTGATTACAACGTTGCATGACTTCATGTCTCCATGCAAAAGCTTTTTCTCATTGTGCAAATACTGAAGAAAAAAGACAAAATACATACATATGTAGAAGCCTGAGATTGTGTAATATCAACAACAACATTTAAAGATGGGAAAAAGCAGTAACAGCACATTTATGTTTGATTTAACAATCACACCTGTAAACCACGTGCGACATGAAGAGCCACTTTTTCAATAGTGGTCACTGGAAATGCCTGTAGACCCTCCTCTCTCCTCTTCTCAATGAGGTCATTCAGAGACTGCTCTCCACCGTACTCCATCGCCAAACACTTCGAGCCGTCCTTTGCTGTGGTAAAAGCTCTGAAACCTTAAAAACACACAGGAAATAAATCATTTAAAGAGATATTTGTCTTATAATACTCACATTAACCATTATAATGTAGTACTTTAAAAACATATTTACCAACAATATTGGGGTGGTGCAGGTCTTTTAAGATCTTTGCCTCCTCGCACAGACGCTTCTGATAAACGGTCATTTGACTATTTGCACATTTGCTGCTGATCTTCTTAATGGCCCACGGTGAATGAGTGTGCTTACCCATCCTGATGTAAATAGTGGCATAGATGTTCCAACTTTTTCTTTACACTATCATGGTGAAGGTAGTACAAACATGCATCAAATATATGTACGTACCTGTTCATGAGATAGACACTGACTCCAGTCCCACAGCCGAGCTTCTTCATGAAGGGAGAGGCAGGAATGGTGACTGGGGTTCCACATGCACTGACTGATAACAACACAATTAAGTTAACCTCCTGAGACCCTGCATCCTCATATGAGGACATTATATTTTAGTGAATTTCTCTGAGACTATACATGCCACAGTTTTAAGTCTGGATGTCCTATACAGAGCACATTTAGGGCTTTTCAGAGATACGAAATGTTTGGATGTTTCACCATGACCACTCCCTCTCCTTGGTCTTCAGAAATGTCTGATATTAATTTAGTGACACTCTAATGGAAATATGATAATATTTTTAAATTCCGTCATTTAAATCGGACAAATGTTTAAACTGTGTGTCATAAATCAACATCTCAGGAAAATGTTATGGGGTTTCAAATCAAAATATGACTTTCTTAGCATAACTTAGGAATGAAATATAATTTAAAAAATTGTTTTTTTGTTTACATTTTTTTTTATGCTCTCTAAACAATGTAATGACATAAAAAAATACAAATTTTTTCCTAAAATGTTTTGCCGGGTCTTAAGAGGTTAATTAACTATTTTATACATACATACATGTATGTATATATATATAACGTTATGTATTAAATAGTTAATTAACTTAAATGTATATTAACTATATATATATATATATATATATATATATATAAAACGAACACATTTTGATCAAGATGGAATGTTAAACCATCTTGATAATGAGAAAGACAATGTAGCGTGTAGCTAGATGCATTGCAATCAAAGTATCACATTTATTTAAAGACCACTTTACCTGGACTTTTCACTTTTGCAGGCTTGCAAGGCGTTTTAAAGGCACTAGGTGATTCTTTGTTGGCCTCCATTTCTCTAAAATTAAACAATAAAAGATCGTCATATTTTTGTTTACATTGTTACAATCCGTAAGACAAAACGACAAACGTTACAAACAAGTTTAATCACGCTGTACACAACCGATTAAACTAAATATCAAACGTCAAATCATAATGCGTAATATGACTTACATAGATAATGTAAATAATTTGAATTAACAGTTACATTAGATAAGAACTTCAGAGATGCTGAAATACGCGCTCGGATTTGAAAATCACCGGTTAGTTTGACGTCAAACGTAAGTAAAGCTAAGCTAAGCTACAGCGTCCGTAGAGGGACAAAACTGACTGCGTGCGTTTTCGGGTTTTTTTCTGTTTCTCAACATTTGTTAATTTGTTAACTTTAAAACATTGCTATAAAATTTTTCATACTAAATAGATACATTAAAATATAATAACATATTGTATGGTTATTACAAATAATTACATTACAATGACAAACAATTGAAATTTTTTGTTAATTAAAATAAATCTGAAATAAAATATACATATTAGATGAAAATAATAATAAAAATTAAATAAGTTTAAGCTGAGGCACTACAATTACTAAATAAAAAACTGAACTAAAACTAAAAAAGCAATAAATGAAACATAAATAGTAATATTCAAATAATTAAATAAAACCATATTTTAAAATGACAAAACTTAATAAAATAACTTAAGATGAAAAATGACAAATAAAGAAAAAAAAAAACGAATTAAAAATATTAAAATTATTGTTTTATATAAATAATACTAAAATAACACGAAAAAAATGGCCCTTTTAATAACGAGCTCCCCCTGTTTCTTTAGGTGTCAAAAGAAAAGTGGAAACAATAGCCCAAATTTTATGTAGACTACTGAAATAGTTACGTATTTTTAAACATATAGGCTGTTTGATGTGCATACATGTTTGGTCTATTAAGCATTATATACTATTTGTTACTTCATTGTTATTTAATGTAGTGCTACACAACATCACTTTGGTTGTGTAAAAAACCCCGCCAATTTCATGTAAACAAGTGGAAAACACTTACCTATGTCCAGTAGTGATGACCGGTTCGCGAACGAATCGTTCAATTTAACCGGTTCTTCTTAGTGAACCGGTTGAACCAGTTCACCAAATCGGACTGAATCGTTTGAAACGGTTCGCGTCTCCAGGTAGCATTAATCCACAATTTACTTAAGTTATTTACTTTTTTAACGTGGCTGACACTCCCTCCGAGTCGAAATAAACCAATATCCAGGAGTAATTAATTTACTCAAACAGTACACTGACTGAACTGCTGTGAAGAGAGAACTGAAGATGAACACGAGCAGAGCAGCATGTGTGCAGCGAGCCGGATAACGAACGTACACGCCCACTGCTGGAGCGGTTCTCGTTCTCGAGTCAAGATCCGGTTGCATCGGTTTTTGGATCACCAGTATACTGAACCGAGAACCGTTTCTTTCGGACATGTCCGATTTGAGAACCGATGAGCTGATGATACTGCGCATGCGTGATTCAGCGTGAAGCTACCGAACAGATTGCCTACTATGACTGACACAGCACGTCTGAACCGAACTGGTTCTTTTGGACAACTGATTCTGTGCTAATGTTATGAGCGCGGGTAAACCGAAGACTTGAATGAAGGGCAATCCGGCGAAACGTAAGTTTACTTAATTACAAATAAACCGTAATGGATTATACATAGTAAGTGGAGCATAGTTTCTGCGCTGATGAAGACTAATTTATTGACGTCATAACTGTAAAACATCCTAGTTTGCAGATCACTGCCTGTATATGTGTTGATGCTTTAGATACAAAAATCCAAATTGTAAGAAACGTATCAGATTATAATGATGTTTTAATTGACTGATGTTATGATTACTGACTTTATATTTGAATGTGTTAAGCCCGCGATAGACTTGACGCCATTACGTCATCGCCAATGACGTCATTACGTCGAGCGTAAAAGAACCGGTGAACCGGTTTTTTCAACCGGTTTATTGAATCGAACTGTCCGAAAGAACCGGTTCGCGGAAAAGAACCGAACTTCCCATCACTAATGTCCAGTAGATGGCATCATGTAATCATGGGAGTTGCTGAATGAACCTGTTGGGTTTGTGGAAATAATATTTCTTAAACGTTCTGTTGTGCCAAAGGCAAGTCTAGATAACCAAGTGGCCCGTGTCCATGCTTTTATTTATTTATTTATTTTTGTGCTTCACTGCAGGCTGACATTTTTCAAGCTTTTGTTCGAGTGTTCAAGCTACTCAGCGCGAGAGAGAGAGAGAGAGAGACCTACTTAAAGGCAAATAAATCAACTCCAGTCCGATTAAGTAAAGATATGCAAATCCAAGATTTAAATGTGCTGATTAAAGGAAGAAGAAGAAAAGATTAGAGGACAAGCATGTTTCGCAGTGAGCCAAATGCATTAAATTCCTATTTAAAACAAAATGTATACCTAAATATAAAATACAGATGTCATGCATTTTATATCGCTGTGATACTGAATGTTGAAATCAGCTGTTGCCATTAATCTAAAGAGCAATATTTCCTGGAAATATGTTTGACCATTGAATATTAAATCAAACTGGCAATAAATCATAGGCTATTAAGAATGGGAACATAAAACCAAAAAAACAAACAAGCAAATGCTTCATGAAAAGCCATGTGATCATCACAAAACAGCATCTTTTCCACGCATGGCTTCAAGCATGGCATTAACTTTTTATACATTTGGCTCTGAGGGATTGTGCTATTGTCTGGCAAATTGTCTTTCGTGTATGCCTTGAGCAAAATAAAGGAGATAATACTCCATGCTGTGCCATCTATTATAACTGAAATTTATAACAAAAGCACCTGGTACTCATGAGAAGTTTATTTGCTTTTACTTGTTCATTGTCAGGCAAAGATCATTTTAAATGGAAAGCCATGGGGAGTGTAACATGAATGTTCCCTATATAGTACACCTCTGTTGCTCTAGTGCAACAGTAACTAATACTGTTCAGAGAGGTCTAAAGTCTGGTTTACATTTAATTCTTAAAGATGCTTGTCTGACTGAGAATAATGAATGCTACTAACAAACCAAAAAAATGAGGATTTGAAAGGCACATTTAGATGCATTATCGTGGCGTTAAAGAAATAGCTCACCCAAAATGAAAATTTGCTGAAAATTTACCCTCAGGCCATCCAAGATGTAGATACGTTTCTTAGAAAGATGCAGCTTTTCACTTCCCAAAATAATGGACTGGAGTTACTTGTGAATTATTGTGATGTTTTTATCAGATGTTTGGGCTCTCATTCTGACGGCACCCATTCACTACATATAGGTGAACAAGTGATGTAATGCTAAATGTCTCCAAATTTGATCCAATGAAGAAACAAACTCATCTACATCTTGGATGGCCTCAGACTGAGTACATTTTCAGCAAATTTTCATTTTGGGTGAACTATTGCTTTAAAGTGCTCACTGTGAAAGCAACTGATGGACTCTCATTTTGACAAGTACACTAAAGAGGCATGTTCACTGTGTTACATACAAAATGATGTAGGACTTCTATATTTAGAAATACATTTCATTATGTTTTGCATTTACAGTAGTCTAGCAATGCCTAAAGAATCGGCTTTTGATGATGGTCTATTTTTGCTGATAAGAACCCAATCAAATGCATCAAACATTACATTTGGTAAAGTCAGCTAACACAAGCTCGATAGATATTGACTTTAATTTAATGCAGAGGTCCTCAGCTGTGTGCGATTTTAAAACAACAAATGGCAAGTGTGTGTAAAAGTGTTTGTAAAAGTAAATAAAAATGTCCCAAAACCAAACACTACGATATATTTTGATTATTTGTTCTGATGTGATCAGATCCCCAAAATACTTTTTCTTGTCTCTCGATTTCATGCTTTCAAAAGACAATATTCCACAACACAAAAGATTATGACCAGCTCAAACCTTATCCTTGTTGCAAGTGAATCTGTTTTCAATATAGGTTGTATTTTCTTCTACCTTGACAATTTTGTTGGTTTATGAGAATTACTTCATGTGACATAACCTGTCTATTTTGGCAAAATACAAGAAAACATACAGGAAGCATTTCCCTTTTAAAAATTGCTTTAAGTATTTTCCTGTCTTACCCGCATGATTATATGGTCAGTTGCATTTTATTATTTAGATAAAATACTGTTCTTCCCTAATGTCTGAACAGCAACTAATTTCTTGGTCGTGACCCACCACTTGTGAATTACTGACAAGCAAACCATCTCTCAGATTGCTAGATGATTCTAAATGATTGCACACTTTCTTCGAGCTAAAGCAGTTGGTGGGCATTATTAAAGATGATACGCAAAGATCAGAATTTTGATGTAAAATCAGTTTAAATTAATTGTGCATACTACATGCAAATGGGAAAATTCAATGCCTCCTATTCAAGATTTGCATTCGTAGACAAAACACAGAAAATATACAGGCACAGACACTGCGTACATAAATAATCAAACAAAACAATTCAATTAATTTAAAGGGATAGTCCACCCAAAAATAAAAATTCTGTCATCATTTATTCACCCTCATGACGTTTCAAACACACACAAAAAGAAAAAGACATTTTGACGAACTTTGATAACCAAACGGTTTTGGTTCCCATTGACTTCCATTGTTGTCCACATAATGGAAGTTAATGGGAACTCAAACTGTTTGGTTACCAACATTCTTCAAAATATCATCTTTTATGCTCCACAGAACAAAGAAAGTCATACAGGTTTGGAATGATATGAAGATAAGTAAATGATGATAGAATTGTCATTTTTGAGTAGACCATTTCTATTAAGATATTTGATTTTTTTCCCCAAAGTAATTTTAAACCGATTCTGAAACAATAGGATATTTTATTTTAAGTCAATAAATTGGCACATCTGTTATTGGGGATTCCTCAATGTCATATAGTTATACTCCCTCTAATATACAAACAGCCTATACCTTTTTATAAAAAATAAATGTTTTTCATAAAATCATGTTCAGAAGAGAAAAAGGCAAACATTGTTCACACCATCAGTTCAACAATACTTCAATTTAACATGCACTTCTGTCAAGCAGAAAACCAATCATCAAGGACTTTGAACCTCCATGTTGTCAAGTAAAGTGTCTTTCTTAAAGAACTTTAAGGTGCGAATGGATCTCCAGACCCCTACGTAACTGTCGCTCAGAGATTGTCTCGTAGGATCGTCTGATGGGATCCCCGGTCTTTCTAATTCTATGGATTCTGCCACTTTATTCTCACGAATGGGACCCTGGTCAATGCCGTCAACTGATGCCGTCAGGCTGCCATTGGGAACACTCTCCATATCATTTGGAAGAGTTTCCATATCGCCATCAGGCTTGGCTGGTTCCACATAAGGTTCTCCTGGAAGTTCTTTATCCTTAGCAGACTCATCCATATCCTGGTAGGTTAACTTCTTTTTGGTTTCGTGATACTTCACCACACAGTAGGTGATGGAGCCGAAAGTGTTAACTACCACGCCTGCCACGAACAGTTTGGTTGGCATTACGTCACTGAAGGCCAGCATGCCCACAGTGATAGTAGCTATACTCTTGACCACCCCCACAAAGCTGGTGGTGACGGCTGAGTTGATATAGGTACAGTGCAGTGTGGTGAAGTTCATCGCACAGCCGATGAGGATGCAGGTGCAGAAGATGCCTGTGATATACGGGTTCTTCCAACCTTCGTATGTCCACATGTCAATGGCGTCCATGCTTACAAGGGAACAGATGAAGAGAATGGGAGAGGCCACCACTGCAATGGTGTACTGGGCTGTGAGCGGCCCATAATCACTGTCTGCACTCACTTTTTGGATGAGCACCAAGTAGGAGGCGTGGACGATCACAGCTAAAACACCAGTCATGTAGCCGAAAGGGTCACCTGTTAGATCTCCAGCACCTGCACGAAAACAAGTTAAACAGAGACTGCACCATACATGATTTATGGCCATTATCAGATGAAACTCTGTATGAGAGCCATGTTTTATGGAGACATGACATGCATAGTCCAGAATATCAACAGCACATGTTTAAGTATCATACAATGGACAAACCAGCAACTGGGCAAGATTTGGCTACGTTAGTTAGGCTACTTTTATTTGCTTAATTTGCTTTTATTTTCAGAAGCAGTTCAAAACACATTATTAGTATAATATAATTATATGCACACTACCGTGCATAAAATAAGTGACAAATAGGAAGATATAGAAAAAGAAGGATATCTGCATCGGGAAGACTTAATGGAGGGCTAGTTATCAAACCGGGGCAAGTTGTCACAATGGCGTTTTGTCTAGGTTTTTTTTTCCTATGCTGGATTCATCTAGTTCAAAACCTTCTTAAATTGGAAAAATCTATCATTTTATTCTCAAAACTAAAAGCAAAAAAAAATCAAAATATTTTTGCAGCACAACAACACAATAAAAGACGAGTCATAATGAAGTTTGTACTCAAATGCTAAACTGTGTTCGCAGGACTAGGTTTTCATTTATTGTCAATAAATGTCACATTATTGTTTTCATATGTGTTAAATATTACAAATTTATTAATTACAGTATTTGTTTTTAACATGTTCAGTGACAAGTTCCGTGACAACATGCCCCACTAGTGGTAAACCGATCTTTTTTCCCCTGGAAATAGCGATGAAAATGTTCAAAGGTTTGAAGCCAAGGCTTTAAGGTATGTGTCTACAGAAATTGACTTAAGAGAAATGTTAACTGGAGTGAAAAGTGTGATTAGGCTACTACCTCAACATGAAGCAAAAACTATGATGTTATTTATAAATGACCCAAAATATTCTTACCAGCCAGTGCTGCTCCTCCAGTGGTGATGAGAACTGCTGTTATTACCCCAGCTGATGGGATCCCGTTCTTCAGCACGCACACTCCAATCCCCAACGTTACCAATGGCAAGCATCGCTTAAACACAACATACATGGGCAAACTCAATCCCCTGAGAGACCAGAGGGTTAATGTGGACTGCAAAGTTGCCAAAATACAGACACTCGCAAAAACTTTGACTAACTGGAGGCTGAAGGGAGGTATATCTATTTTGCCCAGTCTCCTCAGCACCTCTAATGTGAGAGCCGCAGTGCCGCTGGTCAGACACTGAATTAAAGTCAGATACGTAAAGCTGTAGGTCGTAATGAGGAATTTTAACAAAATATTCAGCGATCCCGAAAAAAATCCATGCGCAACGGCCACCGAAATGCCCAGCAAACGTCCTTTGCAAACTTCCATGTCTTTCCTCGTAGACTGGGGGTTCCCGGCGTCTCCGTATTACGCACTGAGCTCAGAGTCCACTGCTGAATATTCACGTCCACTCTCCTCTTGTGCGTAATTCACGCAACACGAGCGCTGCTGAATGAATGCGACCCGCCGCAACTCCGACCGTCTCTTTCTTTGTAGTGATTGAATTGGAGTCAACTGCAGCCAATCCATTTACTTTGAAGTAGCCAGCTAAAAATATGCCAGCTAAAAAAATTAAAAGCTGGAGAACAGAATGTGCGTTCGCCAGAGGTAACAGTACGCAGCTTTAGCTCTCGTTTTTCTCTCTTATTTAACCCAGACGAATTAATTTGATAAAAAAGTGTTTTTTTTTTGTTTCACGTCTAGAATTTCCTGTACAAACTCCTTGAAAGTCATCGTATAACTGGCACTGCTATACCCCCTTTAATCCTATGGAAAATGTAAGCATTATCCCTAAAGTCCCAGTTCGCGTTTCCAAAGTTTGTGTTTACAATTTCAAAGGCTTCATATCAATTCTGGTGATTCAAGGTCCTTTGGCTCACAAACACAAGCCACTGGAAAATCCCTGACAGCCACTATACAATTTAGGCTATATGAATGCATAATATTTAGGCTAGTATATATAAAAAGTTACATCAATATGATATCAATATGATATTCATATATATATTGAAAAACCACAATTGATTCCCTCACTGTACATGTTAAACAAGCACAGTAGGCTACTTATTCATAACATTATACTACTCTTAAACCTTTAAAAATTTTAAATAAACTCTGTGTGGTAGGCAATATTAATTAGATTAAAAGGAAGGCTCAGGATTTGACTTCAGTTGAGAATGACAGATTGCATTGATTTATTAATATCAGTTTAACAAACCAGTAAGGAACAACAACATATACATACTACATAATCTACCAATGAGCTTCAGACAACAAGGCACGCGCTGCTTAAAGGAATAGTTCACTCAAAAATGAAAATTCTGTCATTAATTACTCACCCTCATGTCCTTCAAAACCCATAAGGCTCTTCGGAACACAAATTAAGATATTTTTGATGAAATACAAGAGCTTTCTGACCCTGCATAGACAGCAATGTATAACTGAAATTTTCCCAGACCATAACGTAGTAAGGACATCGATAAAATAGTCCATCAGTGGTTCAACTGTAATTTTAAGAAGCTATGACAATACTTTTTGTGCGCAAAGTAACGACTTTATTTAATAATTCTTGTCCTCCAAATCATGTATTCCACCATTATCGAGAGTACCACAACGCATTCCTCTACACGTAAACAAGGCTCAGCGCATGTGTGTTCTACGTCATCAGCATCACGCGTATGCGTTGTTTATGTTTATGCCGAGGTACTCTCGATAATGGCGGAAGACGTGATTTCGAGGAGAAGGACTGTTGAATAAAGTCATTATTTTTGTTTTTGTGCACAAGAAGTATTCTTGAAGCTTCATAAAATTACAGTTGAACCACTGATGTCACATGGACTGTTTTACCATCGTCCTTACTACGTTTTACCGTTGTCCTTAATTTCTGTTCCGAAGATGAACGAAGGTGTTACGGGTTTGGAATGACATGAGGGTGAGTAATTAATGACATAATTTTCATTTTTGGGTGAACTATCCCTTTAAGGTAAACTTTTAGTTTGATTATACACTTAAGAAACCCTATAATAACTTCACACTCTGTTTTTACACTCAGTGACAGCATGAGATTGCCCCTCATCTGTACAGTGCTCCTGACGCAATGCTCCTGATGCATCCCACGGGTTCTCCTTTAATAGCGTCATTAGGAAATCCGCAGTGAAATCTTGGCAAACTCTGCACCTGTGATTGGCTCCCCTGTGCTTTGCGGCAACATCTTTCCATGGTGCACCAACCTCCTATAGGGCAGCCAGGCATGAAGGGGTGAAGACTTTTACAGTCTCATCCCAAGAGCAGTCCACAACCTGTGAAGAAGGCCACAGTCACACGATTAAAACTGCATCCACGTGATTGAGGTAGAAAAATATGATAGTTAGATATGGACATTAACAGCTTTGGGTCAGACAAGCTTAAACACTGTCTGTAGCTGGATGCTGCATGATACCACCCAACTGGTTACAAGCCCATCAGTTTAAAAGGGTCATATCTTGATAAAATGGATAAAAATTTGATTTAAAAAGTACAGTATGCAAACAACAACAAAATGGACATAAACTAAAATTTGATATCTTTTGGAATAAAAAAATAAATAAAAAGATGCACTTTATGGAACATTTTCTATGAATAATTAGTTAATGACCTATCTGCAAACTTCTTGCCTGACTGGAAAGAATGACAAAGCTAAAAAGTTCCACCACTGACTGGATACATACAGTATGCAATTATTTTACTTTAATCATTAGTAAGATATTTTACTATTTTTTAATGTTACTATTAAGTTAATGCCATTAAAATTCAAAACGCCATTAATAAATCTACCAAGTTCATGTAAAGCACAAAGCTTAGTGTCACCACAAGGGTCAAGTCAGAAAAAAAAGTAAAGAAAGAAATCCCCACGGGTCTGCAGCGCTGAGAGTGCACCCTTGATATTGGAAACCAAAGAGATTTTTTATGCATGTGCTGCTTTACTGAAATACACAATAATGATGTTCAGCCAACGAATTGTTTGTTTCTTTTGATGCCGCTTCAAAGACTTTTTAAAGCATATCTTTTTGCCTGTGCAAGGACATTAAATGCTACCGTACCATGTACAGTTAACAATGTACTTTTGTTATATTCTTCTCATTATAATTTGTAATAGTAATACAAAACAATTTTCACTCTTAAATTTCTAGTGAAATTCACAATTAATTAATGAAATGGCAAACAACATATTGAAATAAATGCAACATTTGGAAGTAAAAAACTCTCTATAAGAAAGCCCCAATCTTTGCTTGGCTTAAACAATACAATTCTTTCAAAATAATATATGGACTATACACAAGTCTGTTCATGTCCATATTCCTATTAATAGAATTTCAAAGGCACAGTTTGTCCTAACAGACAAAATTCAACTCAATGTGAAAGTGATATAGTGATGTTCCACTCCTCTTTATTACAGTCCTTTTCTCCATATCTCATTACTCCAGAGCGCTCTAGCAAAAAGCCTGTGACTCACCCATTGAGGGAGAAAAAGTCTTTCATTAATTACTTGACTGCAAAACGCACAACAGAGACTGAGTGCCAGTGAGCGGGCAACAGTGCAGAAGAAACAGATGCAGAGAGCAGGAGCGAGGAGTGAACGGGTGGTCAGCTGATAACACAACGCTCAATATAACTGGAGGCAAGAGAACAAGAATGTGATTCCGCTCTGCTCATCTGAGGAACAATATCTGTTAAGAACACACAATACATGTCCTCTTTTGAGAGATACGTTTTAGGTTCTTGTCAAAAAAGTGTAAAGGTATGATGCATCACCTGCTGTGGGTGTAGATGAAGTCGGAGCTGGGCTTTTTCTCAACAACCGGTTACAGTATAATTACCGCATTTGAAGACTTCACTTTGTTCAAAGGCATAATGACTGTACAGATGTTCAGCATGTGCGCAAACCTGAGCGGAGGTGATCAATCAAACCGAAAGGGTAAAAAAGAAGTTTTTAGACTGATCCGTCGTCTGTTAGGAATAGTCAAAATCGACCTATAATCGTATCCACTTAGACAATAAACGACATTGGTGGTGTTAGATCCCCCTCGACTCTAAAATGTGTATTTGACAATGGCTCAGGGTGAGTTGTGGGCTTGAATATTGGCCTTGACAGCGAGTACGAGTAGCACAAGGTGTGTATGTGTGTACGGTTGTGTGTACGGTTGGCAGCGAACAGGGAGACTGCGGTAGAAAAAGCACTTCACAGTTCTTGCCCTCGCCTTGCAGGAACAACCCACACCACCTGCAGCCTGCCAACAGCTGCACTTACACCCCATGCAGAACTAACAATAAGAGAGAATCCATACATACATCATTTTTCCAATCCTGTAATTTGGCTCTGACACACTGCGGCCTATTTTTTGAGATTTTTCTGGTTGAGCACTATTAGTTTAAGAGACACATCACGTCTTCTAAGAGACTTACAAAATACTCTGAAATGGACAAGACATCTAAGTGAGCTTAAAAGCTTGCCAAATTAGCATTCTGATTGACAGGAAACTCTACATTTTCAAAATGAGATGTGAAGGTAATGGCAAAGCCTTGAAAAAGTTGAATGGAGTAATTATACCCTGCAAACAATATAAATAATTTCAGCAAAAAAGTTCAGGATGCTTTGAGAACGCAAGAAGAAATCTAAAGGGTTTGAAACAGAAGCTCAAACCAGTGGATAGTGATGAAAATCTACAAAAATTAAGCAATCAAATATAAAATAACACTTATTTATTCACTTTATTATATTTATATTATATGTGACCCTGGACCACAAAAACGGTTATAAGGGTCAATTTTTTTTAAAATTGAGATTTATACATCATCCGAAAGCTGAATAAATAAGCTTTCCATCGATGTATAGTTTGTTAGGTTATGACAATATTCGGCTGAGATTCAACTTTTTGAAAATCTGGAATCTGAGGGTGCAAAAAAATCTAAATATTGAGAAAATCGCCTTTAAAGTTGTCCAAATGAAGTTCTTAGCAAAGCATATTACTAATCAAAAATTAAGTTTTGATATATTTACGGTAGAAAATTTACATATATATTTATACATATATTATATATATAATAATATATACTCCAGTCTTCCGTGATGTGGTGCTCAAGAAACATTTCTTATTAATAATGTTGAAAACAGTTGTGCCATGTAATATTTTTTGTGGAAAGGGTAAAACATTTTTCATGATTCTTTGAAGAATACAAAGTTCAAAAGAACAGAATTTATATGAAAAAGCATTCTTATGTAATAAATATATTATTTCTTTCTTTAAATAAAACATTACACTTTACGGACTCCAAACTTTTGACACAATATTCTAGTAAACACAAAAATACACTGCATATGCAAATACTGGGTGACACAGTGTATTTTCAGTTAGCTATATAACAGTTTCCTTTTCAGTTCTGCTTTAAATTAAATCATAACTTATTTCCCTTGACTGCATAAAATGTATTAATTCACTGAAATCAAATAAAACCCATCACGCTCCACATAAACAGTCAGAACAGAAGAGCTTCATATTCACAGGCTTCAGGACCTGAGGTGACCTACAGGTTGCAAGGTATTCAAAGCTAAATCTCAGAAAAATGGCACAGTGGCACAATGGAGCTGAGGGGTTTGCTGCAGACGTCTCCTGTCAGCTCAGTGATGGGATGGCTCATTGACTGCTCTGACTTTTCTTCATCACTGTGAGTGCTGGTGTCAGACAGGACCGGCTCCCCTGGGGACAATGAGCTGAGTGCTCTGTTGCTGTACGTGACCGGTTCCTTGTACACGCTCTATGAACAAGGCATGCCACCTATCTGCAGATGACTGTTTTGAGCAACAGACAGACATCAGAGGTGAAGTGAGGTCAACAGACCAGACCGTACAGTGAGGGTTAACCAAAATTAATAGCTGCAGATGGAGTCATAGAAATATTGATTTAAGTTTCTCAATTATGAGCCACTGGTCCATCAGAACAGATGTCATTTAAATAAATAAAAATCACAGAAGTAAGAATGGATGATATAGCATAGCACAATTATATATCAATATTTTGGCAATATTTGATATATAACTTATATTTATGCATTTGCTTTGAAATAGCTAAAAAGGTTGATTTTTGCCCAATCAGAACTACCTTAATTTCAAACAAACACATGGGAGATTCAAGTAGTTAAACTGAAAAAGTAAAAAAATATATATATATATATATCAGCAATATTTAATAAATCACTGCAGGGATATTATAGTTAATTAAAACTAAAACCATTAAAAAAATGCATAACTTAAAATAAAATAAACATCAGAAATAAAATAAAATTAAGTAAAAACATGTTATTTTAGATCGCTGCCAAGGAAACATTTCTCATTTTCATTTAGTGTATGTAGTGATGTGGGACTACTAAAATGAAATAAAAGTTAATAAAAACTATATAGACATATTAAAAAAATCGAATAAGAATAAGAATGAAAGATTTTACTAAAACTTTTAAATTAAAATGAAAAATATAAAAATAAAAACTAATAAAAACTTAAATTAACTATAAGTATAGTGCCTCTATGATACTAACATAATGCATAATACTGACTCAAACGGACAGCTTGAACTGATTTATAAGTCCAGTTCAATTCATTTCTGTGAATCAGTTCAAACTGTCAATTTCAATGAATCACTTGAAAACTCAAAGGAAACTTTTAATTTGGGTCATCAACTTTAAAATGCACATAGCATTTTTTTGTGCTATTTTTTACTATTGAAGTAAAGCTATTAAAACATTCTACCTAAATACTCTCATACTTGAATAACACCGGCTTTTCTTAAATAAAAAGGTTGCTTGGAGTTATTTTTGCTCCACTATTGAAAACTACTACATTGTTTTCTCCTAATATTAATTTCCTTTGTGCCACTTTATTGAAAGGACAGCATGGGAGGAAGTGGCAGGATGTGGTGGAAAAGAACTGGGAGCTAAACTGCACATTCACTGACCAGTCAGCAGTGGTGGACGAAGTACACAAATCAAGTACTTGAGTAAAAGTACGGATACATATAATAAAATATTACTCCAGTAAAAGTAAAAGTACTCCTTTTTCAATTTTACTCGAGTGAAAGTACAAAAGTACTAAATTTTTTATGTACTTAAGTAAAAAAGTACTGATAGATAGATTCATTTTGCAATTTTATATAGGCTACTTAATTTAAATTTATATTAGCACATATTTTTTATAATCCTACTGCTCAAAATACCTGGGATTTTCCCAAAATAACCACTATATGGAGTCAAGATATATTTTTGTTGTTGATATGGACTACATTGACGAGAGTGATGTTCACTGGAGACTCGCACTAAATGGTTCATTTGAATCAGTGAGTTGTCGACTCGAGAACAGCTGCAATCGGTTCATTCTAATTCGTTAATGAATCGTTTGGTGCGATTTGCGAACCGATTTAAAAGGTTCATTGAAAAGAATCAGTTTGTTCTTGAATCAGACACCGCTTCTGCGTCTCGGAGCACGTGATATATTATAAGGAGTAACGATATGTTTTATGAAATGTAGTGAAGTAAAAAGTACGATCTTATGCTTTGGAATGTAGTGAAGTAAAAGTAAAAGTTACTCAAAATAAAACTACTCCAGTAAAGTACAGATACTTGAAAAATTTACTTAAGTACAATAACAAAATAAAACTACTCCGTTACTGTCCACCACTGCCAGTCAGTAGGCCACATTTCATATTGTTATTTTCAGCTGAAGTCAATAGGTGTGACCCACAGCACTGTGTTTTGGTGAGATTACCTGGTTAGGGATGTGCAGGTTGAAATCCAGGCCACACACAAACTCTGAGTGGTGCTCCAGTGTCTCCAGCAGCGGCTGGTTCTTGGAGTAGTCCCAGAATCTGTGGACGCAGAGCAGCAAAAGGCAATCATGCTAATTGAACGGCCGTTTGTCTTCTCTGATGGGGCAGCGGCTCAAAGCACTGACGCAGCCCTGGCTCACTAGGCCCTGACTGATCCAGTCAGCAAATGTAATTAAATCACCTCTCCGAAAAAAAAAGAACAAAACTCCCTGTCTATAGGAAAACATTAGGCAGGCATTAATACTAACATTGCCATAGAGTAGAAGTGAAGGATATTATTTATAAGCACAGTGGGACGACAGCTGCTCAGGGTGTGGATGTCTTTAGAAAGAGATGTTTAAATAAATCACCAGTGTGGCATCAATATGCTGGATGTGTGTTAAAGGTTCAGAGGGCACTAAAACAGGGCACCAAACATCACTCATTCAGTACAAATGGTGCAAAACCACAATGTAATAAGATAAACTTGTGCCAAATTACTAAACTCACACAATTTTTGCCAACAATAAGCACAGAAAATGTGAAAAAATGTGCACAAACCACATAACAATTAAAATACAATATTTTGGCAAATGTTTTTTGAAATTGCAGATACTGAGAGAAATTCACCGTCAACACTATACTGCACCTGATATATGCAGTTGTCAATTTGTGCATGCATTTATGTGAAATTTATTTTGTGAGATACATATACAACCAACAGAATCACTGATGTCTGCCATACTTCATTTAAAGCAATGCATCAACCTAAACAAACTGTCATAATTTAAATAAAGAAGGAAAGCTCCTTACACAAAGCAAAGAATAATATAGAAAAATCAATATCCCTGCCTAATTAGTTGTTAAATAACACAGAGAAAGACTTAATTTTCCTTCTGTACCGCACTACCATGTACGTGCCGTCATAGCAACTCAGAAAAGCCAGCTGTTATGTATGAAAGAGGAAACCTTATCTGCTGTAAACGAGACCTGACAGATCTGAAAGAGCGACTGCATAGACTGGGTTAAGTAAACAGCTAAGTGTGTGTGTGTGTGTGTGTGTGTGTGGCAGCAGGTGGCTCACATGTTCTTTTGAACGTAAATCCTTTAAAAAGGCTTTGTTTTTAAATAAACACCATTTTCTCTTTACCGCAAAGGGAACAAAAAAGATTCACGTTGATCCGTTCTTCCTGTGGAAATCATTTCTGGTAATTACCTCGCGGTTGGTATTATCACAGTTTACTCTGAAGGTAAAACGAATTAGATAGCACCTTCATCTGTCCTGTCCTGTTCAAACAGCAAATTTCCTGTAATCAATAGAACTGATTTCTATGAAAGCAAAACCGCAAATACTAGTTCTAAAGCTAATTGGCTATAATTCATGCTAAATGAACTGAGAGAACGACAACAAACTGAAAGTTGAACAAATATAAAAAAAGAACTTCTGCTAGGGTTACTAAGGTACAGTAATATTACCGGCTCCTTGTGCACTTCTTAAGGACTTGTTAAGGACTTGTCATAAATTAGATGCATTGCAGGTTAAAAATGAGATATCATTCTTTGTGCATAAAATGCACTATATTATATATAAATTGCATTATTTTGTATAAAAATTGCTTATGGTCTTCACTCCCATTGATAGTCGTCATAATGTGTTTTACTCATTTGCATAAAGTTGGACATGCCTACAACTTTTAGTCAATGATTACTGTCAGTCCATTTAAATAAAAATATTAAAAATATATAATATAAAAATAAATACATAATCTCACATTTATTACCACTACATTAGCTTTTTGGAAGTATGAACAATATAATAAATGTGTCTTTCTCTTTTTTTTTTTATAGGGATCTGGGTTTATCGTAGTGCACAAACTCACAGTGTTTATCCAAGAACTGATTAGCTGGCGCATTTAGTGACAAACGCCTCCAGGCTTAGATAAACAGATAACGTTTAAACAATAAGGTGACAAGCAGCATCGGAAGGAAAATCAAGCTCACCTCTAATAAGACCACTTGTGGCAACCACTGCTCAATATGAGAGTCAATTCTCATTTTAAAAGCCTGTCAACCCAGATAAAGTACTCTCTGTAATCTTTCTCCAACAGCCAAGGCAAAGACCTGTTGTCACTCTTTAAGAAAAACAACTATCCATCCCTTTATCAATTATAACGGTGTTCCCATTTGACCTGTTTGTAGGAGTTCAATAGTAGAGATCGACCGATATATCGATTTACCGATATTTTAGCATTTTACCATAATCGGATATACGCATGTTGGAAATAAAAGCGCTGAATTTAATTCTCTCTCTGATGTATATTTGCTCATCATTAGTCTCGTGAAGCCGCTTTCATATTGGTATGTTCTTACTTCACTCAGTCATTTATTTACTTTATAACAGTAAATAAATATCGGTTCTGCATATCGGTTATCGGGCACATAAACATGCAAATAATTGGTATCGGTATCGGTTATAAAAAAAAATCAATATCGGTCGATCACTATTCAATAGACTAACTTCAGTTTTAAAGAAATGTTCCAGGTTCAGCTTTATCGACATACTGTCAGTCACATGTCTCTTTGTACAAACACATAAATGAGTAGCAGTGTATTTGTTATAACTTAATTTCTACATACAAAAAGTTATCTAATTTAAATTATGTGTCAGAGCTTCACTTGTGAGAACATTACTAGGTGTCTGGCAGTAGAAAAAGGCATGCTAAAGACTACAGTTAACTACAGTACAATTTGTGTGTTCTTCAAAAGCCTAAAAATGTATTTTACAGTTAATCACAATTAAAGGTTTTTAAGACTTCTAGAGTATATTTGCATAAAATCTATGGGAAAAATGTGGCTCCTTTATCAAATGACAGCAACTAGGCAGCAAGCTTGGAAAAAATAAAGCCAAAAATTGGCTTTTGCTTTACTACTGTGATTTTTGCTGATATGTCCTTGACAGCCCTTTTAAAGATCATTCCCCCAATGCAAAAATGAGCTCCACGCTCGATAAAAACAACCATGCACTAAGAGAATGCATTCGCTGCAAAAGGAAATAAACCAGTCTACCCTGAAATGAGATCAATGGGTTTTACAACCCCACTTGATGGCAAAAGCATCAGTTCTTCTGGTAACGTGCCAGCAATGCAGTATTTACCATTCATTCAAAGGTCACTAAGAAAGATCATCTGCCCTCAACATGAATGAGCAGATTTAGACAATGCAGGGAGGTCTTTAAAAATGTGAAATCCTACTGGATTTCTAATGGAAGACGAATTGTTTCAGTAAACAATTTTATCCTATACAATTTGTCAACAGTTATTTCCGGTCCCCTAGTTTAACTGGACAATTTTTGATTACCTTCTTATTTACAGAACAGTATAAAAGAAATGGCACAACTGTAACCATGCTGTTGTGCTGATATTCAGAAGAACTGCACTGCTGCTCATGTGATGTTGCTTAATCTGAATTTAGTTTATAATTTGCTATTTAATGATTAAATGTGACAGATGCATCTGTGGTCAAAAATGTGGCTTACCTGACTGTGAAATCATATGAGCAGGATGCTAGGACTGTCTTATAAAATGGGCAGAACTAGAAATGACAAACAAATAAAAGAGGAATTAATATACAGTGGCTGCTGAAGGAAAAAAAAATTAATTGATGAACATGCTGGCATCTTTATCAATGAACACTGCTTTAAAACGGAACCTAGCATATAGGCTATATTTACACTGCAGCTGAATGTGGCCCAAATCCTTTCATCATTTTAGATGACGAACCAGTTTAAATATATACTGGATATATCTGACTTTTTTTTTTTTGCAATCAGACTTTAGTATGAATAGTTCAAATGAATTTCAATTTTTACATCAATTCCATCAGGCAAAATCTTTACTTGTTAGCAAGCTAAAATAATGTGATGAACTTTAAAATGAGATCTTTGAGATCTACATGTTTTTATTGATTAACTCTCCGTCTGCCGGAGTGTTTTAATGATATCAGCTGAATTATGACATCACCAATATTATCATGACCCTACAGGAAGAGTTTTTGTAGAACAGTAAATGAGAAAGACAATAGACCTCTTTATCACCGATACAGTATAAGAAGACATACTACTCATATAATAAGAATAAACAGTGTTCATTTCAAAGCTGTTTGACATCATTACATTCAGGAACACACAATCTCATGCTTCACAGCCCTCCTGTATTCCCAGTGCAATAAACTGTTCATAGCTCCTTATTTCACACATGCTATTTTTTCTACATTATCTGAAAGCTGAGAGCAAAACCATTAACTTGAAACAGCTTGTGATTTCACCCTGACCCAGCTGAAGCGGGTTTTATTCCCATAGCTCCATTTGGAGGTACAAGCTTCCTCGTGTGAGCATTTGTGTATGTTTTGGGCACAGGTTTGACAGTGGATTGGTCAAGTGCACTGATCTCTGTAATCTACATAATTGCTAAGTGTTTGGACACTCAAGCGCTCACATTTTCTCCAACTCAATTTAACAGATCCCTAAAGATAATCTGTTTATATACGAAAATCCATAGCTGTCACATACTGTACAGAAATACGCTGTGAGTTTTACACAGACAGACACTGCTGCATGCCTCATTAATGTTCAACAGACTTGTTAAATTAATCAAAGCAATGAACAAACTAATGTGACACTGAATGGCAGCTGTAGTCTTTACCCTTCATCCAACTCCAATATTTTGAACTGTTATGATTTCTCACTATGGCCCCCTTTACACATTGTTTGCATGACCTTTCAAATTTCATTAAGACACACTTCTGTGAATAAATGAGGCCAGCTTTTAAACTAGAATAACAGAAATAAGTTGACAATCTAACTACAATACCTTTACTCTACGGATGGCGTAGGAATGGCCCATCATTTGAGCTACAGGATGTCGGACGTTACGTAGGTCCCACACTCTGAGACTGCAATCTACGGCTCCAGTGACCAGAATATTCTGAGAACATGAGAGGAATAACAATGTGAATGGAATGAAATACTATTGTGCACTATATACTCTATCTTGCATATACTGCATATATATTTAATAGAAGCAGTATGGTAGATTGTTGGTCACATGACACACACGGCACTATGATACATGCTTAAATCAGTGGCATACGGTTATCTCAGAAATACATAAAAAAAAATTAAATTACAATTTCTATCAAAATACTTATAATTCACTCAAAATTCTGAGACTGTAAGATATTAAGAAATTAAAACTTTTTTCAGCAAGGACACACTTATGAAAAGTGACAGTAAAGACATTTATAATGTTACAAAATACTTAAAATATTTCAAATAAATGCTGTTCTTTTGAACCTTCCATTCATCAAAGAATCCTAAAAAAAAATGCTTCCACAAAAATATTAAGCAGCACAACTATTTTCAGCATTCATAATAATAAGAAATGTTTCTTGAGCACCAAATCAGCATATTAGAATGATTTCTGAAGGATCACGTGACACTAAAGACTGGAGTAATGCCTTTTTTATGTGCTCAGAGAAAGTTCAGTACAATAAACACTTCTATATACTGTATCACAAACTGTGTCACAGATAGTGAATGAACTGAATAGAGGAAATAGTCACCTGGTCGTATTTGCACCAATCACAGCTGAGGATTTCAGCCTTGTGCGCTGGGACGGCCAGCCTGCACGATCCCGCCTTCACATCCCACACTCGCAGTGTCCCATCCCCTAGCAACAGAGACGAGTTTCAAATCTCAAGTGTCAGATTTTTAAATCTTCTAAAAAGCCACGAAATTTCTCATATAAATTCCCGGTCTGCACTCTCTGCAGAATCCTCTGAACCATAAGAGTCATTTCAAGGGCCACTTGCAGTCAGCATGAATGGACCCAGGGCAAGGCGCTAAGGGAAGTCTACGCTGCACAGGCCACAGATTTCTACAGGGAATTTCTCTTGTCGTATCACTTTTACGCCTTCTATCTGACCTTTTTCTCGAAGCACAGCATTTCTATTCTGGAGTAAGCAGTAAATGGCCCAGACATTCACTTTTTACAAGTCACTACATGTTGCAACGTTAGCAGTATCAACAAACAGCAAAAGACTCAAGAATCAGTCACTGGGGGTTTCTCTACTGTATATGGTGCATAAGTATTCAAAGTCTGGTTAAATAGATTTAAGCATAAATGTAGCATTAACAACCTGGTGGAAAATTTTCATATGTTCCCTAAACTGCAGGTCCCACTTTGAATAACCTAAAAAAATCCATAAATAGCTATATATCATGCAGAAACGTAACGCATTAAGTGAGCACTGGATAAACACAGCATAACCATATTAATGCATATCTGGAAAGCACACAGACCCAACTTAAAGGGATAGTTCATACAAAAATAAAAACTCGTCATTATTTACTCACCCTCATGCCGTTCCAAACCTGTATGCATTTCTTTCTTATGCTGAGCACAAAAAAAGATATTTTGTATTTAGACCCCAATGTTGATATCCAAAGAGTTTTGATTCCCATTGATTTCCACTTTATTATAATTTTTTTTCCATACAATGGAATTCAATAGGAACGGAAAATGTTTAATTACCAACATTCTTCTAAATATCTTCTTTCGTGTTCCACAGAGAAAGATTTGGAACGACATGAGGATGAATAACTCACTTTTGGGTGGATTATCCCTTTAATATTTCATCTTCAAGTTAAGCATCATTATTACTATTGCGAAAAAACCCCAAAAGATGTTATGCATCTCATCTTGCACCATTTGTGGCACAGACATGAATAATAGCTCAAATAACAACAGACTAGCTTGTCCCTGTGCATATAAACCAGATCTGGAGTAAATATGCCAGTAAGATTTTTAAAAAAAGTCCAAATAAGATTAATACAAAACATGAATCTCAGTTTCTCAATCGTAAAAATGGCTTTAAAGTATGTGGCATTTACTTGACGATCCAATAGATCGTTGTTTAAATGAATAGCCCTACTTTAGTTAATTACATCTCAGGAGGCTTGTGCCAGTGACTGTTGTAACCCTTATTGATTTGGTGATCTGCAACTGATGGAATAAATAAAAACCACTCTGAAATGCGACCCGCAGGGAGTGACAATAAATTAAGCCTATCATATAAACACTTTCAAGTACTCTAGGAAAATATAAACAGAGTGGTTTTGTATCACAATATACTGCAGCATGGTTCCATTTTCTGCTAACATAGTAGCATCAGGACAAAGAGACTGCATTTCACCTATGGGCCCTAATATGATTTTAATTCAAACAGATTTAAGCATCTTTCGTGCCTACATAATTTTTTAGATACTTTTCAAATGGTTTTATGTATAGATTTGATTATTTTACCCTTGTCATAGATGCAGACTAAAATATAAAAATCCACAATAAAAATATATAATAGTAAATTTTTTTAATTATGATAATCCTAACAAAGAGTAAACCCTGTCACCATTAACTGTCTGAAAATAATTTATTCAAATCCAAAGCTACACCACTCCAGCTGATGTGAACATATCAGAAAACAGAAGACAAAAGGGGTCTTAACGTGTAGGAGGCAGCTTGTAGATTTCAGAGAAAAAGTGTTTGAAGGTTTTGAGGAAGATTAATTATGTCAATATTTCAATGAGCTCAAGTTTAATAATAACCTTGATATGTGGCCTGCTCTAGGCACTTCTATTTTAATTATTGCGGAACAGATCTCTTACTGAGATTGTTGGCATGTAAGCGTCTTGCATGAAAGATTTCCTGGCATCCCAGCCGGAGAAGCCAGGGCTCCTGCTATCACTGCATACAGCGGAGAGGAGGTGAAATCTCTGAGAAAGGGAGGTGCTGAAATTGTCTTTTCAAAGTACAGAGGCACTTGGAGGCCCTGTTGACTACATCATCAGATGACAAAAATGTAAAAAAATCTATGTATGCATGTATATACACACTACATATATTCATATAGAAAAAATACACACACACATTTTATATATATAAAATATTATTAATATTTTATATATATTATAAAATATTAAACTAGAAGTATTTTGTAACATTATGAATGCATTTATGATCAATTTAATGTGCCGTTGCTGGATTAAATTTAAAAGAAATAAAATTACTGACCCTTTTTTACAATTACTTTTGAATGTGTGTGTTTTTGTGTATTACTACTTAATGTAGACCCTGGATATGGGATAATGTCTTATTAAATTTTTTCAATGTTTCTAACCAGAATTTTAGTATTTATATTTGTTTCTATATTCATACAACCATATCAACATTATATAACACAGCATGAACCTGAAAATTCTGTATATTTTTCGCTATGGTGGTTTAATTATTTGACGTCATGTTGTCTGACATCAGTGTCTATGCAAATACTGGCTAGAAGAATCATGAAACATTTCCCCACAAAACTGCAATTTGGCATTTGTATGTCGAAGAGACATGAAAGAGGTTATTTATAAACATAAAGCTTGCAGAAAGCCACAATCAGTCCTCTTAAATCTGATCAAAACTGTGCTGGAAAGCTGTGGAAAGTTGCCATATTTATGGAAAGCATAAACCTGATGCTGGCTTTATGTTGTATGCTTATATAAGAGGTTTCTGTGATGAGAAAAGCTAGCATATCTAACATCTTTGCTGAGGTAGCATTTCACAGAAACCACTTTTCCCATGATCACATTCAGCGTTTGCCACGGTGCTGGGGTTTAGTATTGATTTTCAGACACATCTCATTACACACATGGTGTCAACATATAATAGCAAAAGAAAAGGGTCCTCCATCAGCACAGGAGGGTGTCATACTTACCACGGCTCCTGAGGAGGGCCGAAATTAATACAAAGGAACATGGATGAGTATCCTGTACATGATCCCTCAAGGAACCATAGATGGGTTGTATGTGTGTATATGCATTCAGAGTTAGTCATTATTGTCTGATGCACTATAAGTGGCCCTTGACTCCTTGTCATGCATTCATGCATAAAATGCATTATAAAGGGATGCAATTCTGCTTTGGTGCTACACTGAAGAAAGAAAGTCGTTAGGGTTTCAATGATATGAGGGTGAATAAATGATGGCACAATTTTCATTTCTGGGTGAACTATTTGTTTAAGCACTGAGAGTTAAGATCAGCAGTAAGTGGCTACTGCAGGTCCAATGTGCTGCTGATAAGATCACAGCAGAGTCGTTTGGAGCTGATCAACTCTGATGGTTCTGAAGGCAAAGCCTGGTGTTTAGAGTTGTAATGCGGTCACCAATTCCTGCTAGATCTGAGAGAGATGTGTGCTCGTGAGACCCTTGTGAGTCCTTCTTACACAAGTACAAACACACAGATTACTGTGTAGACTCTGAGTACAATCTAAAAAACACCCAATGTTATGCAATCCTGATTATGCAGAAATGTCTACCATGAATGCACTTTTGAAAAGTTTCCAAGCACAAAATGTATCTAGGGCTACTCTGTCAATTAAAGATTTTATTTAATTACAACAAAAAGCAGATTACTTATTCATATTAATCACAAATAATCACACACGTTTTTTTTTTTATTTTGAGAAAAAGGGATTTTATGCACATGTCAGAGTGCATGATTAACTGTGTTAATTTTTGTGCTATTTTCTAATTAATTGCACTAAATAACACATTCAATTTAAATCCCCAATCAAAACTAAAAGACAATTTTTAATTAAAGGGCATCTGCAAGCTCCAGAGGATGGTAGTAGCTCGCTGCTGACCTCATGGGGTGAATGATTGTATTATATCTGTCAATTTATATTTGGAGCTTGCAGATGCCCTTTGGCTTGCTAAAAGATTTGGCTACTAGTCCAAATTAAAATATAATACAATCTCAATCTTCGCCAAAATGGTGCTACACGTCAACACAAACTGTATTTCCATATTTAGTGTAATTTGTTAGTTGCTCTCTAGTGTAAAATGTGCCTGTGATGCAATTTTAGTGAGCCAAATATTACAGCAAAATAATAAAATAAACTGAAATTACACAAATTAAAAAAAATACCTTAAACTTATTTTATCTCAGCAATATTTCTCATTTTCAATAAGTGTAACTTGATGTACTAAAATAACTAAAACTGAAATGTATAAAAGCATACAGACAAAAAAAAAATCTAAAACGTTATCTAAAATTATATCAAAATATATAAATATAACAACAAAATATTAATAAAACTATAACAGTACCTCAGTGATACTAAAATAACATGGTTTCACAATTCCATTTTCCCTTTTCTCCTCTTAATTTCCTGTCCTCTCCCATCCCTCACAATATAATTAGCAAAAAGACCCTTGAACTGGTAAAATGGACTGGTAGTCTAAAACACACACAGTATATATCCAAAGAGACTTCAGCTGCTTTCAAAGATTTTATCAGTACATGCTTTTCTTAGAAATAAAACTCATGGTCTATTTACATTTTTATTCTTTTTATTATGTGTCTTGTCGCAGTCATTCTGTTTGTGCTGTGGAAGCTTCTTTCACCAAAACTAATTCTTCATGTGTATAAACATACCTGGCAATAAGGCTTTTTCTGATTCTGATTGTTTTGGTCTGCCACATGGTACCATCTTGATATACATGTCTGATCACCCTCTAATATTTGTAGTCTACTCTAATATTTGCATCCCAACACAGTAATTTTCAGAAGTAAAGCAGCAATCCTTCCAAACTTCATGGGAGGACAGATACAGCTCATTTTCCTACCTGAGGCTGAAGCAAAGCATGCTGGGATATGAGGAGACCAGATTGTGCTGTAGATGACACCCTCATGACCCTGCAGGGAGTTCACTAACTGACATCGCTCCGGATCCCACTGTGTGCAAATCAGGACAACCATGGAGCTTATTTTATGTCAACAAGTAACAACATTTACAGTATGTCTGATCACCAGTGCACAGAAAGAAAGAGTTTTCATCTTCATTTTAAAGGTTAGTTGCATTTTTAGCCTTAGTTAAGAATTGAACTAAGTCTCATTTTTCAACAATGTCTGCATATATTCACCTTCTAAAACAAACTCCACTTACCACTTTGGCTGTGTGGTCCCACGATCCCGATACCACCAGGTTCTCCCCCCGTGTCTGACTCCAGTCTACTGAATACACCTACACCAAGGCCAGAAGTTTTGCAGTTCAGAAGTTATGAAGTGCTAAATGCAGGGAGCTTTAACATGAACTATTGAGAGTGTGAACTCACCTCTTGTGTGTGCCCTTTCAGCACCTGCAGAAGACCTTGCGTGTGGGCCGTGTCCCAGATCTGCAAAGATCCATCACCTCCTCCCGTCACCAGCACATGTTCATTGTTCTCACTCCATGTCACATCGAAGAGCCCATCATTCCAGTCAAAACTGTGTATGAGACAAAAAGATACTCAACCTCTATTTAATGATCAGTCACATCTCCTCTGCATACCTGCATCTACGGTGGCCTTAAAAACTTTCTCCTATAGTCTAATTACTTATTGCAAATAAATACATAAATAAAATTATATATGTAACCCTGGACCACAAAATTATAGATTTTTCTTTTATGCCAAATATCATTAGGATATAAAGTAAAGATCATGTTCCATTACGATATTTTGTAAATTTCCTACCGTAAATATATAAAAACTTAATTTTTGATTAGTAATGTGAATTGCTAAGAACTTAATTTGGACAACTTTAAAGGCGATTTTCTCAATATTTTGATGTTTTTTTGTTTTTTGTTTGCATCCTCAGATTGCAGATTTTAAAATAGTTGCATCTCAGTCAAATATTGTCCTATCCTAACAGACTATACATCAATGGAACGCTTATTTATTATTTATTCTCTCTCTCTCACACACACACGTGTGTGTGTGATATGTGTGTGTAAAAACACTGTATTATGTCATAATAAAAAAAAATGAAGTCTTAAAAGAGGCCAACAAATTACCTCTTCACAAGTGAAACATCTGCCTCTCTCTGCTCCAGCACAAAAAGTGTCCCACATCCTAAAAGACACGAAGAGTTTTCATTGGCATTTATGCCAATTTCATTTATGTATGTTCATGCAATATTCCAAATATTACCTGCTATTCCATAATACTGCGATGACGCACAGGCGATCGTAGAAGCCAAAAAAGGCGAAATCTCCACCGCATATCCATGACGGCCTGGAGATTTAAACGACTTCATACTCTCTAATAACTCGGTGCAGAAGTAACGCCTAGGTCATTGCACTATTGACTCTAAAGTCCACCAAAAATGTATTCACGATAAATAACCTATTACGCGTTAAAACGCCAAACATTTGTCGACAACGGCGAAAGCTTGATAAATTCTCAACCATCAATACAACGGTAAGTTACATCAGGAAATCAATACGTTTGCAAGGTAGTTACATTTAGCGCAAAACATGTGTATACCAGATGTTTACTTCCGTGTTTTGACTGCGTTAAAAACGCGAAGCTGTGATTGGTCAGATGAGGATGACGTCAATCTTGAAGATTGTTTAATATATAATGTATCGTGTTATTTTTTTTTCCTTTTTATTCTATGTGGTTTTATAAAATAGAAACTAGAGCAGAAAATATATTTTAAAAAATGCTAATTGATTGCACGTAGTCTGCAAAAATGAACGACTGAATGAAGAACAAGATGCGGCTTAAAATGATCTCGCACCAGATGGCAGCATTTCTCTAGTGAAGATCCATTTGTTGTCTTTTCAGACTTCACACCTCACCATTTAATATATTTTGACGTTGTAGTGCCATCAAGATAAAACATGAGGATTTTTTTTTATTATTATTATTTTATGTTAATAATTCCTATACAAAACGTTACTGTGGTGGTAAAGTGTTATATTATATATCATTTGATATATACTATGGTATTAAATGATGTACCATTTGTATGTACCATATTATTTACATGCTATTCAAGTTTTTGTCAAAGAATACCTTGGTATTAGTATGTTTTGTTACTTTTTTAGATGTTCTATCTATCTATCTATCTATCTATCTATCGGTGTATCTGTCTGTCTGTCTGTCCTATATGGATTTGCTGTTATCACATTTTAAAAATGTGGGAGGACAGTTCATAATCATAATCTTTATGTTTTGCAATTAGAAACAATGCATAAGCAAATATATTCTCTTAAAATTCACATTCATATGCTCAATACATCCTCTTCAGTATATTAAATGTTACAGATAATACCAAACAGTTCAGGCTAAAAAGTCAAAATGACTGATCCTGTGCCCTAGAGCCTAGAATACGATCTATGTGAGCTATGATCATATCTATGCTGCGTTTATCCTGTGGTCTGGAGCATGAAACACATCTTGTAGTAGCTAAACCATTTTCATGTGTGGAAACTAATGAAGCTGACAGGCTTATTGACCACGTTCACACCGCTGACTCTTTGCCTGTGTGATGTTTTGGGGAGATCATGTGCGCCCTTGATATATGACGGCCACTTCAAAGGCAGGGGCCCGGCTTGAGAACCAGCCGCTATAAAGCAGATAACCGGCGGATTTATGGCCCCACACTTTTCCCATGATTGCCGGTGGGTAGCAGGCGCTGTTTGCCTTAATCCCCATTCACTTGGAAATGCTGATTCGTTTTCTCTTAAGGAATTTAATGGTGTGACAGTGATTTACTAATGTAAATCTGTCTAACAGACCCTGGCATAAAGGGATTGGATTAGGGCGGCATAAAGACCCATCTTGGGGAGGAGTGACTGGTGTTGTTGTGCTTTCATGTGGCGCACTATACTGCAGTTCGACCGGCGGTTTGTTCACGCCCGCCAGAATAGCTACATAAGTTTTGACTTGAGCTGTCCCTGAGGGACCAAGGGGGACCTTGAGGGACCTTGTCTTTGAATAACAGCAAACATCAAATGAGAACTGCTTAAATGTTATTTAGAAAAGGCTGCAGCATCAACAAATTCAGCATTGTCAGATTTTATAAGCAAACGTGAACATATTTAAAATGGCTTTTTTAGCTTACTTTAAAGTTGTTTGTAGTTACTTTTAAAAATTACTTTTTTAAATATTTTTGACCAACAAAACCATAGATGTTACCACATTAAACATATTTTAGGTTATCTAAAATGTTTGACAGTGATGATTGAAATCATTGCAGTGTCAGATTTGGCAATGAAAGTTTTTACAAACAAAAGTGAACATTTAAAATGGCTGGTGATTATGTAACGATGTTGAATGTTGGTGTGTGTTTTATTCAATAAATGTGTTTGTAGCTTACTTTAAAGTTTGTCGACAGATTTATAACTGTAGAAGTGGCACTTATAATTGCAGTTGTTTGTTTCACTTCATTGGCTTCTTTTGCATTATTAGAAAAACACATAAAAGAACGCAAATATTTTTTTCCACCATACAATTTCAAGAACTCAAATAATGCTAAGGGAAAACAATTAATTTCTCTCATAACATTCCACGATCTGTTGTGGTGAAAGCAAATGGAATGATGGTTTTATGGTGTCAGAATGAAAAAACACGCAGTTTCTTTAGGGACATCTGTTTTTTTTTCTTTTTTGCATAGAAAAAGGTTACATCTTACAGAGCATGGTAGGGTTATTAAAAAGGTAACAAAGTTCCAGTAGTAGAAAATCTCACATATGAGTATTAGTGAATGTTATTTTTTAAAAATACAGTAGGCCTATTGTGTAAAGTGGAGAAGATCCTGTCTCCCCCCAAAAAACAGTAGTGATTGAAGTGCATCATACCAACTCATCTGTCTAATTTCAATATAAACTCTAGTTACAATCTTACACATATACAGATTTACAAACTGGATTGTTAAATCATAGATTACAAAACTGATTCACACCTGACTTTAGTGATTATCTGCAAAACCTTTGGTTTGTCTTTGAACAAACTGTTCTGTTTTACTCTAAAGCTACTGTATGTTTGTGAAAATCACATATGCTTTTTCTATGTAGAAATATCAAAGCATACATCTCAAATGCAGCATTTTAGCAGTGTTTATGCAGGCACTGTCGCACAGTACAGTCCTTTACATGAAGTTAAAACAGTAACTGATTTTTTCTACAAAAATGAAAATCGCTCTTCATCGTTATGGGTTTCCACGCAGCTTGAAGTGTAAAGTCAGTCTTTCTTTCCCTCTCAGAAAGTTGGCTTATGTTTGATGTTGCATATGTGTACAAGTGTAAAGAAAAAACCCAAAGTGCTGACCAAAGCAGGCACAATAGCTGTTTTCTTTCCTTTATGTACAAAGTGTGGAAGACGTCTAGATGCAACAAGAGCAAATCCAACACTTAAAACGCTCCCACTTCAGTCCCCCACGGTCGGTATGGTTTACCGCTGCTTCCGCTGCTCTGTTGGGATGTGGTGGATGTGGAAACAGAAGGGCTCACGGAGGAAGAAGCCACCGAAGATGCCGTTACGCTGGGGCTGAAAAGCGGGAATCCACCGGGAAACGTTAGAGGGAAGGTTTGTGCCGCTGCAGCAGCGGCCGCCGCATGAACGGTCGCCGATATCGAAAGCAGCGAGGTGGACAGCGGCGGTATGCAAGGAGCGACGCTGCCAGTAGAGGGCGCTCTGAGCGCGGAGTCACTGTGGGTGAAGGAGGAGGTCAACAGGGCTGCACTCCTCTGAGGAACCTCAGACAGCCTGATAGAGGAACTCTCTGAGCACGGAAGTCCGCTTTGTTGCAGGAACACCGCTGGGATGGGATGCAAAGCGGCGGCCCAGTGATGCGGGTGGAGGGCCTGCTGGTGATGGGCCATTGATGTGGTCATGGCGGCCGCTTCCCTCTGCGAGGCGCAGCTGCTGAGGTGAGAAACCAAGCGGACACGGAGGGGGTCGCTGGAGTCCAGACCTTCAACGGAGCTCAAATACCTCGCCACTTCAGTAAGACACTCCCGAAAGCCAATGCTCATGAAGTCCATGGCCAGAGAATGAGCATCAAAGTATCCTGAGAGAGTGAGAGAGAGAACAATTAAAATGTGAATGCCACGCTTCTCTCCCAAGCTTTTTTTCCCCCTCCATTTCTATCACCTGATGTAATTTGGGTTTAAAAGACACTTAATATTCAGTAATACTGCATTATCGATTTGACTGACACCAATGGATGAGAACAAAACTTGAACTGAATTGAGCTGAATGATGACACTACTATCTTTTATAGAGCTGCTTTTATAGCTGAATTTAATTACAATAGTGACACTTTTATTAAACTATGAATCAACAGTTGAGCTCAATAATGACACTATTGTCTTCTATAGAGCTGATTGTAGCTGAATTGAACTCATTTCATAATTGATACATTTTACACTAATATTGATTTAAACTGAATCAACACTGAACTGACTCGAGCTAAATAAAGACACTATTGTCTTGTGTAGAGCTGCTTTATAGCTGAATTGAACTCATTTCATAATTGATGAACTTTTCACAGTTATTGAACTGAATTTAATTAACACTGAACTGATGAGCTGATTAATGACATTATTGTTTCTGTAGAGCTGCTTTTCAGCAGATGTTGAATTTATCATATATTTGATCAAGTTTGCATCACTGATTCTGTTATTTTCCTACTTATTACCACGAAGCTGCTGTGAAACAATTCAAGCGCTAAATAAATAAAGGTGACTTGATTTGAAGCTTTAATCATGACGAGTCAAATGCAACCCCACTGTGCTCGAGAGGCTAAAGCTAAAGCAGACCGGGATTGTGACCTGACCTGTTTGTATGTTTGTTTTGTCTCCCCAGTGCTTCGGTTTTAACACTCATTGGAAAGCCCTAACAAACCCCCAACAGTGCAGCCTGTGAATGTGGCCCCACTCCCCTCCCATGGATTTATGAAAGCAAACACAATCCCAGGGTGAAGTGCTTCTTTTGTCCTGCCGGCACTTTCCCACGAGTTCAATCCTACCATTAACATTGATTTCCACTTTAATCTGGTCAAAAGGGAACTCTGTACTCAAATTTCACTACAGCGTTAGGTGGTGTGCAAAACAGGAGCCAATAACAAGCAGACTACCTTTTCCTGCTGTGGCCTGGAGCATCTTCAAGTGATCCACTGTCATCTGCAATATTTCCGCTTTCTCTAACTTGGCAGATCCCTTGGGAGAAGCAATAGGATATGTGAGGGTTTTTTAATATGATAGCTTTGACAACATCATCTTCCACTTACATTTAATTTATTATAGTTATTATTATTATTAGAACTAATACTTTCATAATGCATATATATAAAGCATGCAAGGACTGAAGCAGAAATATGAACTCACCTGTTTCTCAAATGCTGTTGGCACTAGACGACGCAACTCTGATAAACTATTATTTATTCGGTCCCTTCGTCTTTTCTCAATGATCTGCAATATATGGAATAATTAACAGAGAGTAATGTATTAGTGGTTAAAAAAATTATTTAAAAGATTTTAACAAATATATATGTATAAAAGTATGGAATTACCCCTCTCCGCTTCTTTCTAGCCATGACTTGAGATGTTGTGGTAGGTGAGCCACATCTTATAAACGAACCGTTGCTTTGACTTTGGGAGGAAAAGGGGGATGAAAACTTATCAGTGCACTGTATAAAGAGTTTATAGATGTTACCAAAAAAAGTACTTTTTTTTTTAATTCAGTTATATTAAATTATATTTTTGATTTTTGACTAACAAAACCAGTTATTTTTGTGTTATCACATACAACATATTTTAGGTTAAAAGCTTGACAGTGATAATTATTAACACTTCTTTATAACTTTCAACGTTAAGCTATTAACAAACAAAATTCCTTAATATAAAAGATCAATAATAGCTGTAGCCTACACTCAAATAGTTAGAAATGTCTGTAACAGTTCACAATAATGTTTAGTAACATGTAAGCATTACTTTAAAAAATGGTAACATGCAATTACAAATTGCAAATACAATTTCTACTCGATCTAACCCATAAAAATGATTGTTGGTACAATCTAATGTAGTCAGTTTGATTTAGTCATATTAAATAATAATATTACTTGAATTAAATGCTACCCCATTAACATTTTTAGGTCACATGACAGTATATAAATTACTAACGGTATTTAGGTTAAATACATCAGTTTACAGTCATTATATATGAAAAATATTAAGCTTAAATTTCTCTGATACACGATTCAGTGACATTTCTGACCTTCAGATAACTTCTAAAAGTGAATCCTCAGTAACAGAACAGCAAACAAGCTGTGGTTCCCATGCACGCTTACCCAGAGTAGTTATTCTCGCTGCCCACATCAATAGTTTCGTCCATGTCGCTGTCGGACGTGCTGTCCTCACAAGGCCGCTTCATGATGCAGTGCGCACAGGTACAGTCACCAAACCCTCTGAGCGACTTTCCCACGAACCGCTGGAGCCTCAGTCTCGCATTCACGCCCACGTCCTGCTTTGGGAACACCCACCGAAAAAAGAAAACACGCCCCGAGCCATCGAATGGAGGTCTCAAACTTCATTCCCCTGATAATTGACTCTGCCCAGCTTCAGCACTCGCGTTCTGCACCCGAGGGCCCCAGAAGCGTGAGAAACACTTTGCACAAGAAAGGCGACGGTGTTTCAGAGCCTGCCAGAGCTTGGATAGTGTGCAGATAGGCAGGAAATCTAGGTAAAGGGTTTCTGGCAAGGCTAAGCTGAGGATGCAGAGTGGCTTGCCAAAATGTAGTACGAAGTAGTAGTGTACGAATTATTTGATGATTTTAAGGAAGACATTTCTGTCAGCAGTTTTTTGAAGTTCATCTCACGCGTGCCAAATCGGTTTAGCGCTCATTGGCTAACCCTTCAAATATCTACCTAACGATTTATGTTATATTTTGTTTTGTTAAGTATCATATTAACGCGAAAAGCAAGCAAAGATTGTTTTATTTGATTTACCGTCTAATACAGACGACGATCGAGCTCAGTTGGTTTTACCTCACGTGATTTCTGTTCGCCATCGTGTAGTTAAGCTCATTGCTAAACGGTTTTTACTTTTAGGTTTTCGAAAGGTTGTTAAAAACGTGTTTAAAGCGTATGTGTACTTACAGGTTTAAAAAAAACAAACTTATTTTAACCATGTGTCTGAAAATGCTTGTTAACAACAACACAAAAAAACGATGGTAAATCATTAAGGGTAACCTCACCATGTAAAGCAAACATAATTCCCTTTAATGGTAAAATATAAGTATAAAGACAGCACTTTAATGGTAAAATATAAGTTTTCATTACTTTTTTATTTATGGGAAAATGAGCGCATCATATGATATAGTGGACATACTGAAAGTCCTTTAAAATGTTTCAGTAAACACTGATTATATCAAGATTATAAAAGTATTCAAAGTTGTTCGGGAATATCTACAGACACACTTTCACACATGGGCTTCTCATCTATTTGGAGGCTCCAGCTGTAGTGAATTTCCTGGGTTAAATAGTGAAGACAGCACATTGTTTGGGCTTACAAAACCCCCCCTTGTCATGTGTCTTCCCCCTGGTGGAGCATAGCACAGACTCCCAGGCAGGCCGCCAGTGTGATGACTCGTTCCCACAGCTCTAAGCCCTGTGCTGAAACCCAATCACCATGTGAGAGACGGCCAGGAACACAGGGAGGGCCGGCAGGGCCGCTGCCACTGGGAGGTTACCGCGAGCCGAGCGTCACCCCCACCACTGCTGCCGCAGATCTTAACCCTATTCTTCACATTGTTTATTTGTTGTATTCCCAATTTAACTAACATGATATAAAACCTTAGAAATATCAAGATGGCATTGTGGAAGAGGGCAGCTTATGACCTTTCACATATAGCCTACCATTACTGCAACATTACAGCACAAATTCATTCAGTCATTTACTCAAAGAATTATCATATATACTCAAAAATAAATAAATGTATTTGCATTTAACAATAATAATACTTCTATGCATAACCAAGAAATTTTTGAGAACAACCATCAAGACCAAAAATAAATACATAAAGATATATTTATGTAATACAATTATAAACTAAAATAACTTGCAATCAAATATTTATATAAACAGTAGATATTAAAATTTATAATATAAATTACTATTAGTAGTATTATTATATAAACATTATACTTCATTATATATAAATATCTTTGGATTTAACAATAAAATTATGATTTTATGTCATACCATCCAAGAATTTCTAAAAACAATAAAAAAAACGATATATATATATATATATATATATATATATATATATATATATATATATATATATATATATATATACACTGTATATACATACTGTAAAAAATAAATCCATAAAATAACAGGAAAAAGTACTGGCAGCTCATTACACATGACATTATCCATTGATTTTTCTGTACATTTCTGTTAACTCTGTAAAATTCTAAATACTGGTAAAACACCTGTAAAAAATAAATACGGAAAAATTCCTTCAAAATATACAGTATATTGTGCCCTATTTTTACAGTTTTTTTTTAGAGTGTATATATGCCAAAGTGGCATTTAAAGAAAGTTAGTAGAACTTTTTGAGGTTTTAAATGATAAAAAATATATACAGTACAGTTCAGAGCAAAGGCAAAAGATATTTGGACATTTTTTCAAACCTGATCAAGCACTTAGTTGTGATGAACTACACCTGTGGTTATTCTAGCATGAACTTGAGAGGAACTGACTGACTACATCCCTTAAAATGAACTTGAAACCAGTTGGTTAAAAGCAGATGTACTGCTTTGATATTTTGTGATGGAAAAAAACAAACAAAAAACTAAACATTTTGCACTGTGAATTTTGCACAGTTAAATCACAAATTATTGTTATGATCCCTTAATATAGTGACTAATATAAAGACACAAACCTCTGTACTGCTGATGGGTTTCTGCATCACCCATTGCCTTTAACACCCTGCACCAGATCCAGTACTCACCACAGATAGCTCCAATCAAGCTGTCAACAGCTTCTCATAGCCCAGGGCAGGCTGCAGCTCTCAGGTGTGACCTAAAGTATATAAGGGCTAATTAAAGCAGTCTGTCAGGCTTCACAGACCCGGACTTTCCCTCGTTTTCCCCTGTTGATGGATATGCCCATTCAAGAATTTTCAAAGTTCTTTTTAGGATAAATAAAGACAGTATAGTGAAAATATTGACAGGAGAGCAGACAAACACAAAGCCCTATGGTTTTGTTTTGATCTATATGTTGCATATGAAAAATACAATGAAAATTCAAAATAATTAGACATCTACAAAAATGCTTTGTTCATCTGTAGACCCTGGATATGTTACAGAGTCACCCTTAAAACAAATACAAAAAAAACAAACATGTAAACACAAACCTAGAAAGATGCATGTTATATTACATATTAATACACTACCAGTCCATTGTTTGGAATAATTAAGATTTTTTTATTGTTTTTGAAAGAAGTCTTTTATGCACACCAAGGCTGCATTTATTTGGTCAAAATACAGTAAAAACAGTAATATTGTGAAATATTACAATTTATAATAACTTTAAGCATATCAAAATGATCACTGAGACTGGAGAAATGGCTCCTGAATATTCAGCTTTGCCATCACAGGAATGAATTTCATTGTAAAATATATTAAAATAAATACGTTGTTTTAAATTAAAATATTTCACAACTCTACTGTATTTTTGATCTAATAAATACATTCTTCTTAAGCATAAGAGATTTCTTTCAAAATAGGAAATATTATTATTAAATATTAAAATTAAATATTGAAAAAAATCTGAATTATTCCAAACTATTGACCAGTAATGTATATTATTGTGAAAAGCAGCTTTCACTCCTATTCTGTTTGTTTTTGCGTTTCATCCTTGGCTGATAGAAAACAAGTGCCAGTGATATCAGTCTGGGGCAGAACTACAAAACAAAAACCGGAATATGGCCTCCGCCAAGTCTGCTGTCGGGCAGCGCGGAGCTACAGGCTCGTCAGTGTCACCTCTGAGACTTCTCATAGCATGCGGCCAAAGTGGGTCCAACCACAACTTAGTGCAAGCGTTTGTGGATGTTTGTGTGTGTTTCTTCTATTCCCAGGCAGGAGGAAGGATTCCTTTCATCCCAAACATGCTTGCTTGGAGAAGGCGGGCGGCCCTGCCCCTAGGCCCGGCGAGAGGGGCCCAGCCCTGATGTGCCATGCTATCAGTGGTTCCCAAGGCTGGCCAGCCTGGGAAAAGCTGGGTGGACCCGTTCCAAAATCAGCATTACATGCATTATTGTTCTTACCCTCCCCGAGTTCCAAGCACACAATGAAAACAACAGCAACAGCCACAATCTCAAGCCCTTCTCTGAACACAAGGCTGCCCTTAGTCACTTGCAAACTGCCTTTTTAAAACCAAGTTAACTGCTTCATGGCATCAGACACTGTTGCCTGGGCACCAGCTTCCTCAGCCCGGACTCTTCCTTGAGAGTACACCGACCTGTTTTAGATTCAGGGCAAACAAACATTTGTCCTGTTAAATTCAAGTGTAGTGCAAGTAAAATGTTTAGGAAAACATGGGCATTTATTGCTCTTTAGAAAAGTCACCTGAGAACCAGGATTCACTGTTAAGCTATAGTGTTAAACCAGTTTAAAGTTGTTTTCTGGTCTTCAAGTCTGGTCTGAACATCTGACAAGTGCTCAAAACTTTTCTAAAACTAGCAAAATAGACCAGTCTGACCACCTTACGCTGGTTTAAACTGGTTTTTTAAGCAGTCCTAACACAACATCTGCAACAAAAGACGTTTAAGAATTTAGGAAGTTACTGAGATCATAATCTAGCACCATCATCATTTTCATGCTATTTCAGTTACTCAAGGGATGCTCTTGTGATTAGTGAATGAAGTTGGAATGAATGAAAGTGTTTGCTAATCAAAAATAAACTAGTTATCTACTTAACTTTAATTTTCTTGCTGATCAAACACCAACCAAGATTTTAAGATTATATCTAACCTCATAAATTTCCTTTGATGACTTTCTGGATTTGAGCACAAGGAGGATTCATTTCAGCGCCAACCTGAAACAATTAACTCCTGAGTAAATAATCTACTTCTTCCTCATTGTTATCCAATCTGTCCGAGACAAACGGGCATCTGTTTATTTTTCCTGTCAGTGGAAGAGCGAACAGCCACAAACCGACGATATCCTAGGATTGTGGACTTTTGACTCCAAAGTCATATTATAGGCGCTTTATTAGTGTTTAAGGTCACAGAGAGACAAGCAAGTGCATCCTATATCAGGAAGCCTTGTGCGTCTCTGGAGTAAAATATTTGGCTTTTAGTCGGTGCGCCGGCCGTGAGTCGGAAATCCTGGGAAGCGAGTTCATGGCAGACAGGCTCCAGGCGTCGTATGGGCCAACGTTGAAGAGAATGGGTCAGAATAATAGAGCCCTTCCTGCCATTCTCAGATTCGGGGCAGTATTTCTGTCACAGCTTTCCATCGAACTGTGTCCGGCATTTGACTTCGGCACCCATCAACCCGCATGCTACGCTCACAACTACACTAATCTTCACTGCAAGTGGCGTTTGGCTCGACACAAAGCGCCTGTCAGCTTCAGAACGATATCAATGTGGTCATTTTGCATGGCTATCAAGGGAGCGAACACTCATGTAAACATGCTTATCAATCTTTAAAAGATGTTTTAAACTCTGCTGTAGTGTGTGGTGAGGGTTTGAAATACAAAAATGGCATATATGGGGCGAGAACACACACAGACAGGTGGCCCTTCTCTACTTCCTGTCTTATGACCTGAGCTTCCTGTCAGGATACATGAGTTTGAGGAAGCCATGGGTTTCCCCTTCTGCATTCAGCTCTCATTGTTCAAACCTCATTACCCAATTGTTAAGCATACATTTTATTCACTGTGGCACCTACGTTATTTACACAATAGCTTTGTTTCCACTGTCGGAACCCATTGATTTTGATGCATTGTCAGCTCTTCAGATAAAGTTCTAGAGCTAAATACTAAAACAAATGAACATTTTGCATGTTTTTAGTTTCTGTACCTTCTAAGCATTTGGTCCAAATGCTTAAACATGCCACAGAAGTAATTGTAGATCCTTGTAAAAGTCAGTGCCGAGACAGTTTTGTTTGAATAAAAGTGAAGCGATAGGAAGTGTAAGTCTATCCATCATCCATCCACCCATCCATTCATTGATGGATCTATCTATCTATCTATCTATCTATCTATCTATCTATGAATTTCAGTTCATTTTAATTCTACTTGCATTCAAATTCGAACTGCAATTCCTTATCTTCTTTGCTACCTCAATTCAAATTCAATTCCAAATTTCTGCATTTGAATTTAAATGGCATTCTAATTTAAATTCTGAACATTACACAACCCAGATTAAATATTCATACTTACTAAAACACATTACCCTTTCTCTCATTGCAGTAATTAGCTAAAAAAAAAACATATTCCTGTCATTAAAGTAATTTAAGAGAAGAAAACACTTAACAAATGCATTGATGTTGCTGTTTGACACTGAAATTCTTAACTCTTTAATCCAGTTGCATAAGCAGTCTGGCTCTGCTCCCATATCGGTGGCTTCTGTCTTGCTCTGCTTGCAGGGAAGCAGCTGCCCTGGACACCCCAGTCTGAGCAGACTCCAAAGGCAAATGTGTTAAAGTAATTAACAGACAAGAAAGAGGAAGTCATCAGATACACATTAAGTGACCTGACCACTGTGAAATCACTACTCTAGACGGCAGGATATAACCACAGTCCGAGAAAGAGATACGCTTTCACACGTGGCACCAGTCAGTGAAGGCCAACAAGATAATCTTCTCTTCAACACCAAAAACAAACAGAAGAAAGGAAGGGTGTCCTCTTGGGACACCTGTGCTAATCCTTACTGGCATTTCAGATATATGTATATGTATATATACACATATATGTATGTATATGTATTAACAAAATTGATATATAATCCTCTTGAATGACACGTTACCACTGTTAACATTAATCTATGTAGGCAAATTTTGTTTTTCAAAACACGAGCTTGTGTACAGAGTTTATCTTGTGCTGTGGAAAACACCTAAAAATTAATAGCACTGTGAACTCAAGTCTAGCCTCCAGGCAATAGCTACAGCCATTAACCAACCTTCCCCTGAGTTTTAAGACAGGGCTTTCTCCTTATGCTTGGCTTGGGTATCACCGGCCCTGAGGAAGCACAAGGTTAGAGAGAGATCCAGGAAAGTGTTTTCTGCTAATCTCTACCAGGGTAAGACCCCACAGAGCCACAACATTGATATGGTGTGTCACTGCCTGGTGATAAACAATGCTGCATACTGTTGTTTTGGGCTGCACCCTCTGGTTCTTTATCAGCAAGCATCCTTCCACTCCCCATGATTGTGAAATGGCAATGGGTGTATTTAAGTGGCAAAGAAGTTAATCATGGTTAAGAGAAATTAATTGCACTTTGAACATGTCTCAGTTTTTTAGTAACAGGGAAATCAAGGAATCATTGTCTCAGGTAACCAGACTTTTGACCATCTGAACAAAGTCTATACCCACCACCCATTTAGATAGCTAGACATAAAAGTGACCAGTCACAGTTTGTTTTGTTTTGATGTGATGTTTAAGGTGGGTTTATCTGAAAAAGTTGATAGACCAGAGCAGAAAATACTCTGTACAGAAAACACTCTTAAAAATAAAGGTGCTTAAAAGGTTCTTCACAGCGATGCCACAGAAGAACCATTTTTGGTTCAACAAGGAACCAAGGGTCTTTAAAGAACCATCTCTTTCTTACCTTTTTATAATCTGAAGAACCTTCATTCACCACAAAGAACCTTTTGTGAAACAGAAAGGTTCTTCAGATGTTAAAGGCTCTTTATGCAACCATTTAGACAAAAAAGGTTTTTCTAGGGCATCGTGAAGCACCTTTGTTTTTAAGAGTGTAAATGTGTGACTCTGTGATCTGAATAAATATCCATCCAAAAGTAATTCAGACATAGTTAAACTAAGCAGAATATACAATTGTGTTTGTGAATATCTTTAAAAGGCTGAGGTTGAGACTTCATATTAATTATCCAGTGCCATTCAAAGTTTGGGGTCAGCAAAAAATGTGTCTTATGCCCAATAAAGCTGCATTTATTTGATCAAATATAAAGCCAAACAATAGTACTATGAAATATTACAGTTTAAAATAACTGGTTTCCATTTTAAAATTTCCATTTTAAAAAGTTATTTATTTCTGTAATTGTCATTACTCCAGTCTTCAGTGTCACATGATCCTTCAGAAATCATTCTAATATGCTGATTTGCTGCTCAAGAAACATGTTGAAAACAGTTTTAATGTTTTCTTAATATTTTTGTGGAAACAGTGATACATTTTTCCATGAAAAATGGAAATGGAAATCTGAAAATGTTACTGTTATTTTGAATCAATTTAATGCATCCTTGCTGAATAAAAATATTCTTATACCTTTAAACCAAAATCTTACTGACACCAAGCTTTCAAACACACCTTAATATGATGGTTGGACAATCATGTAGCAACAATTTGACAATTTGAATGCAATAAAAATGAGCAAAAAATATTTCTTTGGTATCAGGGGCGAATCTAGAGTTAGTTTAGGAGGACTGAATCTCTTATCTGAATATGAGCTGCTATGGCTAAAAGAAAGATTTCTATAATAGCAAGAACAGCAAAAGCGGCAAACATTGCATGTCAAAATATGAATTGTTTTTATGATTAGCAAGGCAGGATTCTGAATGAAATAACCCTCAGATATCTTTCCGCAGCCAACATCAAGATAGATCATATAGTCACAGATTTTTAAGTTAGTTGGTGGTTTTTAGGGGTTTAAGATGAAGACTGAAGCCTGGTGGGAACGAGTTTCAAGCACAAGATTCAAGAATTTCAGACTAATTTTGAACAAGCCTAAATATGTGTGTGGTTTATTTTAGGTCCGATTGGCTGGCCCTCCGTCATTGTTTGGAAGTCCAGACACTTTGACTTATCAGTGCGAGCAGTTGAAAAGCGCTAGCACACATGCCTGACCCCCAGGCCCTCTGGTCTTACTGCTATCACCCGAGACAGCACTGTTGAATCTGGAGGAGAATGTGACAACAGCAGGCTCAGCCCGTCTTATCAGGCTGAGTGAGGGCCACCAGTTGACCATACGCAGACCCCAGATCAGCAACACGTCTGCTAATTCTTCATACACCCTGCAGGGGAAAACCTGGACTGAAGGTCCGAGCCTGGAAAATACCTGTCATCAGAAGAGCTGCAGGAATCTTGCTACATTCACACCAGGAGAAACGCAGAGGGAGAGGTGTCCACGACAGCTCCCAGATACTCTGCTGCTGTCTTTCCCACTGCCTGAAAACACACAAGGACTTGTCACTGTCTATTAAAGCTAACAAAAAAAAGCTCCTGGGTAGGACAGACAGTCTATGAAAGTTCAATAAAATTGGTTATTTGTTCAGAAATATAACTTGAATTATAAAGAAAGGAAAGGTTTACCTGAAAATAAACATTTCTGTCATTATCTACCCACCCTAAACGTTTTTTTTCTTCTATAGAACACAAAAAAGATTTGTCCAGACGTAGTGAGCCATATGACTGCTTTGAGGAACATCAAATATTTCGGTATTTCAGTTATTTCAGTTATTTACAATATCCGTTTATGTGCAAAATGTTTGTATACGGGCACATACTGACATATTGTGCAATGCTGTTACATAGGTACTGACTGCAAGAAAGCATTTTATTTAAGGGCCTAAGCTGGTTCTGGTGTAAATATTGTGTGGGTTTTTTGTTTGCTTCCATGTGCACTATATTTTGTAAATACGTAGTCTGAAAATTGAAAAAAAAGTCTATATATAAAATGATGGCTGACAAAGTGGTCAGCCATACAGAATCCTAAGAAATCATGGTTTCCACAAAAATATTAAGCAGCTGTTTTCAACACTACCAAATCAGCATTTATTTCTGAGGGATCATATGACACTAAAGACTGGAGTAATGGCTGCTGAAAATCCAGCTTTGCATTCAAAGGAATAAACATTCTGAAATATATTACAATACATATTTTAAATTGAAATAATATATTAGTTTGTACTGTATTTTTGATCAAATAAATGCTGCCATGGTGAGCATAAATGATTTCAAAAACATGAAAAATACAACTGACCCTAAACTAGAATGCATGAATGCAAGAACTAAACTATCCTTAAATCAAGAGACTTGACATTTCACTTCAGTAGTCTGCCACACGCCACTGGGTTGTGATGTAAATACTGTGTGGGTTGTGAGGGTTGATTGTTTGCTTATATGTGCACTGTATACTGTTTAGTGAATACACACTGTTCTTTATGAGAACTTTATTATTGCTAATCTACTTTTTACATGCATTTTAGTTGCTGGTGAATAGAAGTGAATATTTGTTCAATATTTGTTCAAGAAGTGTTACAAGTATATAACTCATAAAAAGGAAGATGGAGAGCTGATTATTAAGGACTAAATATAACAGTTATAATGTTCTCAACAGTTATAATTGAGAACATTATAACTGTAAATCACAGATCATTGCTGGACTAGGCAACACGATCATTTCAGCAATCTATAGCACCACACTATTGCCAAATACATCTCTAGGTACTAATATCACATTTGTGACCCTGGACCACAAAACCAGTCATAAGTAGCATGGGTATATTTGTAGCAATAGCCAAAAATAAATTGTATGTGTCGAAATTATCGATTTTTATTTTATGCCAAAAATCATTAGGATATTAAGTAAAGATCATGTTCCATGAAGATATTTAGTAAATTTCCTACTGTAAATATATCAAAAAATGTAATTTTTGATTAGTAATTTGCATTGCTAAGAACTTCATTTGGACAACTTTAAAGGCGATTTTCTCAATATTTAGATTTTTTTGCACCCTCAGATTCCAGATTTTCAAATAGTTGTATCATCAAATAAACCATACATCAAGCTTATTTATCCAGCTTTCAGATGATGTATGAATCTCAATTTAAAAAAATGGACCCTTATGACTGGTTTTGTGGACCAGGGTCACATTTGTAAAAACAGGTGAAAACTGAACTGTATTCATAGAATGAAAGGATTAACATAGAATTTAAAGGATTCACTCATGAATGTTAATGTGAATAAAGACGCTTCAGTCTCATTCATCAAGCCAAAGCTGTCTTGGATGGAAGTGTGGTGTGTTACTGTACAGAACAGCTGTGGCTTTCATTGTTTGTAGCCACACTCTCTTTCTTCCTGTAATATAGTGGTCAGGCTACATTACAGGTCAAACTACTCTGGCCACTCTGGATTTACTGCAGCAGAGGTGGATGTTCGGTCAGAGATCAGAGAGCTGGCTTTCAGAGAGTGTCAGTAAGAGTGACAGGCACCTGGCAAAGACCATGCTGAAGAATGATCAATGGCTAGTAAAAACTGAACATATCAGCTTCATTTACATTACTACACTGATATTACTGTATATATACCTGTATATACTACTGTTCAAAAGTTTTGAGTAAGAAAATAATAGTTTTATTCAACAGGGATGTTTTAGAATAAATGTATTTCAAATAAATGCTGTTCTTTTGAACTTTCTAGCAGCTGAACTGTATTTAGCATTGGTTAGTACGAGAGAATATTTCTTGAGCATCAAATCAGCATATTAGAATGATTTCTGAAGGATCATGTGACACTGAAGACTGGAGTAATGATCTTTTTTTTTAAGTGACAAAAATTTCAGAATAGATGTTTTCCATAAAAAACACCATAAAAGCACCATTAAAGTAGACAATCATGCAATCCACTTCAAGTCTCCTGAAGCCATACACTATCTTTGTGTGTTAAACAGACCATCATTTCAGTAATTATTCTTCAATTTTCATGTCTGTGTGAACTATTCCTTGAAATGTTTGAAGGAAGTTTAGGGAATCCCTGCAACCCTTAACACTTCTTTGTGAATCTGATAAGATACATGACTGAGACAAGAAGGGGAAGCAAACCCTGACACGCTCTCACTGTCTGAGCTGCTTATATAGTAAGGGTTTCTCCTTCCTTAAAGGCAGAGTAAGTGATTTCTGGTAGCCAATGTTGATATTTGAAATCACCAAAACAAACACGCCCCTACCCCAAAAGGGTCTTGCCCCTATTTTGATAGCTCCGCCCCACATATACGTACGCAACCCAGGCAACGATTAGTTCTGTGATCTAAAGTGTTTTTGAAAAATCACATACCCTGCCTTTAAGCCTGAGTGTTTACTTTGGATTATAGTAGATGCTTCCAGACCTCTGAGAACTCACAAGCTGATACGTCCTGTTACACTCAAACATTCATTCAGTTCTCTCTAAAACTCCTAAAAACCCTCAGAAGCTAAACTAGCTGGATATCAAGGTTGTAAAACACGTAACAGACGGTTCTGCTAATCTTTAAGGAAATTACTGTGAAGCTTGTGGTGTTTTGCATGACAGGTGCTGGTCAGGTCTTTCGTGTATGAATTATAGACTATAAAACAAGACATGAGAGAGTTGGTGTAATGTCACACCACTGGTACAAGGAACCTCTGATTTACAGCATTTAAATTAGAATTTATGATAAATTCGCAATATAAAAATAAAATGCTACATTACAGAACACTAGAAATGCATTTCAGCTGTAATACGGAATAAACATATATTTCATTAAATATTTGTAAATATATTATACATTATATTTCATGATTAAAAAGATGCCGAAACTTTAAGCCAAACAAAAATCCATTATGTACCAAAGTTGTCCATAATAAATGTCTTCCTGTTCCATTAGTCTGGAATCCTGATTGTTTTGCCATCTCGTCTGCCAAGTTAGAAGATAAACTGCATGAGAATGTGAAATTGACACATACTTAAAGCAGTGAATGAAATAATAACAGCAACTATCTGCGAAAAGCAAAAACACATCTAAAATACTGTATTCCTGCAACTGTTTTTATTATGACCATGGGGCCTTTACTAATTAAATGTGCATTCAGTAAATTTTTGAATACATTTATATATAAACATATCTGTTTTTCTCATAGTAAACATCAATATGGATGTTCTTGGATTCAATCTTAAATTTCTGTGCGTTGATGTTGGTCCGTTGTTTTACGCTGCATAAGAGTTTAGCATAAGTGGTCAAATGTATTTACACAGGAATCACATTCACCGGAAACAATGCACCACACACTCGAATATTAATCATTTCTCAAAAGCACTATTCATTTATGATCAGGATTTTTTAATAATCAAAAAAATTTACTGCACCTTTAATGGAACATTGAAATACTGTTTGCAACACACCTCTGAGGAACTGGCATGAAAAGTCCCTAGGACAGCGTACAGTGCTCTCTGACCCTGTGTGGTGGGTCTTGGAGACAGACGGAGTCAAAAGAAAAGTCTAGATGTGGCTCTGAAGTTGAAAGTCTATGGGGTGCCTGACCAGCCCTGTTTGATGTAGCTCACCATGGCTGCTGCTGCACGCCTGTGAAGATGTTTTTGTGTGACGGCAGCTGGAGACTCTCTCTCCCAGAGAAATCTGCACGACCCAGCCTGACTGAGGAAACAGCCTTATGAGGGTCTTGACCCAGAGCTGGAGAACTCTGTGGGTTTGAGATGGTGACAGATAATGAGCACAGATCTTCTAAGGACAATCTTCACTAAACAGCTTTTTTCCTTATACAGGCTATACAGATACTTTTTTTTTTTTGCACCAGTCACTTTCATCCAAAATAACTTACATTTACTTGCATTACACAATATGCTTCATATACATTTTCAGTTCATGCATTTTCTGGGAAGCAAAGCCATAATCTCAGCATAATTAGTATGGCTAAAGATCAGTCAGACAGACAGATAGCCTAGATAGATAGATAGATAGATTCATGGGGGACTTGTTAACTCTCGGTTTTAGTGCTGGAAAAAAATAATTTTCATGTTGCAATAATACATGAATCACTATGCATGCATGTGTAGGCCTGTGTATAAGCTATATATATTTATAAATAATAGGCCTATATATATATATGACCCTGGACCACAAAACCAGTCATAAGTAGCATGCGTATACAATATCTGTAGCAATAGCCAACAATACATTGTATGGGTCAAAATTATTGATTTTTCCTTTATGCCATAAAATCATTAGAATATTAAAAAAAGATCATGTTCCATGAAGATATTTTGTAAATTTCCTACCATAAATATATCAAAATGCAATATGCATTGAACTTCACTTGGACAACTTTAAAGGCGATTTTCTCAATATTTAGATTTTTTTGCACTCTCAGATTCCAGATTTTCAAATTGTATCTCGGCCAAATATTGTCCTATCCTAACAAACCATACATTAATGGAAAGCTTATGTATTCAGCTTTCATATGATATATAAATCTCAATTTAAAAAAAAATTGACCCTTATACCTACATTTATAAATGTCTCAGCTTTTGGTTTTAAAAGTAAAAATGAATGTTATAATTGTTTTAATATTACAATATTATTAATTATTATTATTACTACACACATTTTCATAATTTCATGTTTCTTTCTATATTCATAATATATTAATTCATTTTATAACATTATTTATGCAAAAGTAATTTCTGTATAAAAGCAACTACCCTGCAGTTTTAAAAGTTTGAAAGCAGTGTGCAAATGCAGCTTTTCGCGGTATATCTGCAGCTTCTGTGACACAATGTAAATACGGTAGACAAAATCCGGCCTTTTTGCAACTATGGAAACAAGGACACGCTCGGACTCGGAGAGGACTGAAAGACCGCGGACTGTTGCTGCTGCGGTGGTGACAGAGGCTGCAGCGGTCGGTGGTGGCGTTGAAGCCGGTGGAGGGAGTGAGGCAAAGGGGGTTTATCGTCGCTCTGTTGGGAAAATAACAGCCCCAAGGTAGACCGCGGCAAACAGGAAGGGTGTGGACAGGATCCGAGCGCAGCTGCTGCCGCTGAGCAGCGTCTGTTCCCTCAGACTTTGATGTGTGGGCACACCGCGCTCTGTGCCACGAGATAAACACTCTGGGAGCGAGGAATTGTTTGTGTTACGCATAGCTCCGTAATGACATGAAGCCTGTGAGAAAGTCAGCTGCCGCCGACTGCCCCGCGGGAAGCACGTGTGTAGACCGTCGACCCTGAGCTAATTGATGAGTGATGTCACTGATGAGTCATCATCGGTGGCTCCTTTATAACTGAAATAATGTTAACGTATTATATTGAACCTTGTTTCTCGCATTGATTTGTACAGTGATCAGAGATAGGAAAAAATGTCTAATCAAAATATAATTATAATAATGACCTATTTATTTACTTGCTCTTTAGCTGTTAGGCTACTATGTTTTTGCTATGTTTTTTTCTAGCTAATATAACTTTGGTACGGAAGCTTTGATTTAAAAATGTAAAAAGGCAATTGCAACTTTTTATCTTACAAATTAGACCTTTTTCTCGGAAGTCTAAGAAAATTTGAAAATGCCACAGTCAGAATTTTGAGTTCTCTTTTTTTGGCAGTTCTCGTCTTAATAGTGAGATATAAACTCGCAATTTCAAGAGAGAAAAAAAAAATCAAAATTGCTAGATAAAAAGTCGCAAATATATAGGCCTATGGAGAGAAAAACAGAATTGAAAGATGTAAACTCATAATTCAAAGAAAAAAGTCCGAATTGCAAGACATAAACTCAGAATTGGAAGATGTAAACCCAGAATTGTGAGAAAGTAATTCTGAGTTTATATCTCACAATTCTAAGAAAAAAGGCTGAATTGTGAGATAAACTCAGATATAAACTTTTACTTACTTTTCCTCTAAAGCAGTTTTTTTCTGCTAATGTCACTTAGGTATGGAAACTTTGATAAAAATAAATAAATAAATAAAAATTGTGTTACACATAGCTCCATAATGACATGAAGCCTGTGAAAAAGTCATCTGCCGCCAACAGCCTGCAGGATGTCAGTCAGAATTCCTGAGTTCTAAATAAAAAATTCTGGATTGCAAGATATAAACTCAAAAAAAAAAAAAAAAAAGTTATTCCAGCATGAAAACAGGTTTCCATAGGGCCATGTGGGCTATTGGATAAAATTAACCAAATAGTACCTGGCTTCATTCTTGCTTTTCATGATCTACTCAATTTTCAGTTGGTAAAATAAAGTCCTATCCTACATTCATTCTACTTGAGCATGCTGTTTTACTTGAAAATACATGCAATTGCTCAAAATAAGGGGTTGCAAATACCAATTCATGTTGACTTTAAGCATTTGGTTAATTGCATTATTTATTTATTTTTGTTTTAACATAAATGTAGTATTCTCAGCTCTGTTTAAGCACTTTATGTGTGTTTAAATCCATTCCGCAGATTTTCAAAAATCACCACAGAAAACACCAGCAGATTCCCATCTGGGCCTGCTTGTAAATGTTAAAAAAAGCTGATACATAATATTAACTTTTACATTTGTATGAGATGGAGTAATGTCATTTAACTTCATATTTTCAAGACTTTCCTGTAAGGCGCTGGTGTTGGAAAGCATCCCTCTTGTCCTCTCCAACACTCTATAAAACATTACATTCACCTTGGGAATACTGGATGTGGAGAAAGACTTGTGGCATTGACTGGGAGGGAGGCGGACATTCTTCAAGGGTCTAAATAAAGTCTGTGAGACACTCTTTCTCATGGGCCCTGTTGACTCATGAGTGTGTGTGGCCTGAAATCAACGCTTAGCATTTGAAACACACAGTCCGTCTGACAGAAAACAAGTGACTGGTCTAGTGCTGCTCAAAGCACTGCATGATCATATGGAAATAACCATACAGTATGAGTCGGCCTGCAGTTCTGCATGCTGCATGTTAAGTGCTCTCTTCCAGATGGAGGGTTGCCGGTTGTTTGGCTTCAACCCTCATTGGTCATCAATGGTCAGTTAGACCACTGGCTTTTTGAATAGGCCCTTTGGGCACTAAAAAGCAATTAGGAACAATTCAGTTAACTCAGTCAGTTCTGAGTACTTTTCAAGTTTATTTTAGTGGCACTTTGCACAAATAGGACACAAAATAAAACCTGAAACTCTTGAATTATTATTAATTTTTAAATGCTCATTGCAAGTCCTTGAATTTTTTAGAAAATGCTTATCAACCTCATGAGTTCAAATATATAATGATATATATAAGTAAATATTTTATGAACTTTTTTATTTTTAATTCATTTTATGAGGTTTACGATTTTTGCATCCTGATGTGTTACAGTGTACTTTTAATCATCAACTTTATTATATCAATGATAATAATATACTTTAAAAAATATTTTATATAATATTTTATTATATATTTTATTTTAATATATATATATGGGTAACAGGGTAACAAATATCAATAAAATATTATAATAAAAAATAAATTATATATAAAATTATAAATAAAAAATAAATAATTTTATAAAATATATATACAATACATATTATAATATAATATCTAATACATACAATTATATAAGAAATTATATAAATGTATGTAAAATTATATTACATATAAAATTAAATTATATAATATAAAATATATACACTGAACATATTTATGGAAAGGCCTTGATTTACATTTCACTTCATTTTAAATCACAAACTTTAGTCACTAAAATGCCATGGTCAGACTTTCAGTGTTTGTCTGGTCAACATTTGCTGACGGGAAAAAAGGCCGAGATGTAATTGTGTTTTAACAAGAACCATACTTTGCTCATTAATCGTGGTCAGCTTTCCAAAGAGATCAGTGTATCAATGTCAGTATCAATGTCTTTCAACACAATGTCTGTTTTATGCTGAATACAAGCTTTTCAGAGCCAGACCTCTCTTCCTCTGGCACTCTCCATTGTCATTTTTGCTCTCTGGCTTGTGACACTTTTGCGGTCTACTGAGTAGACAATGGTTTTTTCGGCCATTGTTTGGATCTATTTATAACGCGAGAGACTGGTGAGAGACAAACTAGCTCTCAGGTCCCATAGGTATTGCGGTAACCAGTGTTTCCAAAGACGTTAGTGTGCCACGAACCTCTAATTAGGCTTTGGTAATTGGGAATAATGGAATATTGTATTTGTTTTGACTAGTCATCATGAGTTCCCCTTTATTTTGGGTTGTTTGGCTTCAACCCTCATTGGTCATCAATGGTCAGTTAGACCACTGGCTTTTTGAATAGGCCCTTTGGGCACTAAAAAGCAATTAGGAACAATTCAGTTAACTCAGTCAGTTCTGAGTACTTTTCAAGTTTATTTTAGTGGCACTTTGCACAAATAGGACACAAAATAAAACCTGAAACTCTTGAATTATTATTAATTTTTAAATGCTCATTGCAAGTCCTTGAATTTTTTAGAAAATGCTTATCAACCTCATGAGTTCAAATATATAATGATATATATAAGTAAATATTTTATGAACTTTTTTATTTTTAATTCATTTTATGAGGTTTACGATTTTTGCATCCTGATGTGTTACAGTGTACTTTTAATCATCAACTTTATTATATCAATGATAATAATATACTTTAAAAAATATTTTATATAATATTTTATTATATATTTTATTTTAATATATATATATGGGTAACAGGGTAACAAATATCAATAAAATATTATAATAAAAAATAAATTATATATAAAATTATAAATAAAAAATAAATAATTTTATAAAATATATATACAATACATATTATAATATAATATCTAATACATACAATTATATAAGAAATTATATAAATGTATGTAAAATTATATTACATATAAAATTAAATTATATAATATAAAATATATACACTGAACATATTTATGGAAAGGCCTTGATTTACATTTCACTTCATTTTAAATCACAAACTTTAGTCACTAAAATGCCATGGTCAGACTTTCAGTGTTTGTCTGGTCAACATTTGCTGACGGGAAAAAAGGCCGAGATGTAATTGTGTTTTAACAAGAACCATACTTTGCTCATTAATCGTGGTCAGCTTTCCAAAGAGATCAGTGTATCAATGTCAGTATCAATGTCTTTCAACACAATGTCTGTTTTATGCTGAATACAAGCTTTTCAGAGCCAGACCTCTCTTCCTCTGGCACTCTCCATTGTCATTTTTGCTCTCTGGCTTGTGACACTTTTGCGGTCTACTGAGTAGACAATGGTTTTTTCGGCCATTGTTTGGATCTATTTATAACGCGAGAGACTGGTGAGAGACAAACTAGCTCTCAGGTCCCATAGGTATTGCGGTAACCAGTGTTTCCAAAGACGTTAGTGTGCCACGAACCTCTAATTAGGCTTTGGTAATTGGGAATAATGGAATATTGTATTTGTTTTGACTAGTCATCATGAGCTCCCCGGTTATTTCGTGGTATTGCATGGAATCAAGAACATGTAGCATTGGGAAACTGTTGAAGAATATCATTTTTTTCTTATTTTCTTTTTATAATCAGCAGACAGATCATCACACATTGCTACGGGAATCAACTGGCAAAGTTAAAAAAAAAAAAAAAAAAATTGGGGGGTTTAAATTGTGTAGTCTGCATAGTTGAAAATGTTAAATATGATCTGTCAGACTTGGTTATACTACAGTATGGCAGAAAAGCGACGCAGACAAAGACGATCCCAGCGCAGGAATGGTTTCACAAGCCAGTGATTTGTTATTATAATGAAATCAGAATTATTCATTACAAATTACCATCGCAATAGGGCTTTTGGCTAGCTGCTTGCCATTTAAATATTTAAATCGGCCACATAAACCTAAATCTTATTGACAGCGCATGACAGAGGTGTGTAATTCGGTCCCGTTTGATGAAGAAAAGCTCGATTATTTGAGTTCATGGACTACATCACTGTCTTTCAAGCTTGTACAAAACCCAGGCCCACTTGTAGAATGAGAGAGGGTGGTTCATTTTTGGGTACAATGGGCCAAACCCGTCAGCGCAGTGCACAATTATGCAAAATCGACCAGCTACTTACACGACTCGGCCCTTTATTTGCGTGACCTCGGCGTGTCTGAGCATGCATTGTGGCTTTGCAACCCCACACGTTCCAGAGATGCAAGCAGTGGGGTGCAGGATGCAGAGTCTTAGCTCTGGCGCATTCCTGTGAGGAACGCAGGGGGTGTGGGAAAGACCTTGAGGTTGGATCAGCTGATTCATCCTCATGTTTAATTCTTGGTACAGTTTCCATTTGTGCGGGGGGTCCGGCTCTATCGCACAGGGTTCAGCTCCATCAGAATATACACAGTGGCTGTTGTGACTTCTAAATTGCTTTGATTGTGTTGGTGCAAAATGCATGTAGCATCCTAAATAAAATGGCCTTTGTATGTGTTCAGAGTTTCAAAGAATTGCCGAAAGATATAGCGGGACCACCGCCACACTAATCAAAGCGAATCACTGGGGCCTTAGAGAAAAGCCCAAACAAGTCAATGAGAAGGTTTCACTGATCTCGATTTCTTTTAAGTCTTTGAAAATGGTTTCTTTTATTTTCTGCACTTCGTAAACAAGCCGTATGGAGAAGACAAAAGTGCAATCCTATAAATCATTTTGTGCAAATATATTTTTGCTAAATGTTTATTAAGTTTTTAGTGTTGAGTGTAGAATCTTTTCAAATTAGCGATCTTAAATTATATTTAATTAGCGAGTGAGAGTGTGACAGTGGAAATTAGAGCGTCTCAATGACGCACGAGAATAAGCTTTGGGAGTTCGCCGCTCAAATGACTGTGAGAATCGTGTGGAGGCTGAGAATGTAATTATGTGTCCATGAAAGAGAATGCTTGCGGTGGGTCAGTGATGACTTACTAGTAATTTAACAATAACCGTTTTACTGCAAGAACTAAAAGATTTGTCAGACAGCATTCTAAACAACACAAAAAATCCTGCTAAATTTAGATTTTAAAAAAAGGCAGCTGCAAGTTGCCAGAAATTGCACTTAGAGGGGAAAAAAATTACATGAAACATTAAATTATGAAAATGTTAAAGTATGTGTGTAATGATAATAATAATAATAATATTGCAATATGAAAACAATTATAACATTCCTTTTAAAACCAAAAGCTATAAACACTTACTAAACAACATAAAATGTAACAAAGCATATATGTACAAACATAAAATAATAATATATTTAACATAACTGAGATGCTATTGTAGTTTGTATTAATTTGTTGAATAATCAGTTTTTATTTTTATTTCAAGGAAAGAAAGTTTTTTTTTTTTTTTAAATATGAGGTTAATTTTAATTTCAGTTTTAGTTTTAGTTAACTACAATAACCCTGCTTCTAGGTATATACTTTCATCTATTTCACTATAAATTAATGTAATAATTTAATTAATGTATTTTTTAACTTTCTAAAACAATACGGTTTACTTTATAGTATAATTATTGTTCTGGTAAACTGAATACAATTTTCACAGTTTTTTTTTTTTCATTGTTCTCCCATTAAAACAAATGTAATTGTCAACATTTTTACAGGACATTGTTTTAGTATCATGTCTTGAAATGCTAAAACAATATGTATAAATCAGCATAAGAGTTCAGAGGTTGGATAACCACGTTTCATTAAAAAATACTGTACATTTTATTGTTTATTTACTGAAATGGATAGAACTGGAACTGCAAAACTGTGCAAAAAAAGTACATTCTATTACCTGGATGTTTAAACCACCTGCACATTAACTCATAGTGAATAAATTATTTTGAACCACAAAGCTCACTATAAATGTAAACCGCACTAACCACAAAGCCCCCATGCAGTCACTCGATCTGGTGGTTTGCTCATAACTAATGATCACATGACTGGGGAGCAGGTGAGCATATGCTCTCACCACCTGTTTAATATTTAACAGTGGGAACGAGGACTTTGAGGAAGCCCCATGGCATCTGCAGGCTCTGTGTTTCTGTGGTAACATGATTGTTGGTGCTTGTTCGAAGGCGCAAGGCGGCACGTCCAACACAACACAATTAGGCTGGCTGGCAGCAGAGGAGCGAGCTAATGCTGATTATAATTACGTGTTGATCTCATCGCCTCCTCCTCCGTCAACAGGCTCGTTTAAAAACAGATATCCGTTAGGATTGTTTTCACATAGAGTTCACGAACGAGACTGCAGCGATGATGTTGCACTGGACGTTTTGTTTGAACACAAAGACAGTCATGTGCTAATTATTCAATTTATGCATCAATGTTTAATAAAACACTGACATGTAAAAATGCACAAAACAAACTACTTCAACAATTTAGAAAAGCAATTTAATTCATTCTTTTTTTTAATCAGGACATTTTTAAAGTTTTTGCCTAACTAACACCACCTGGAACAAAATCATTCTCTTAACAATGATACATTTGTAGTAAAATCGAATGAAATTATTTTATGCAAGATATACATATTATAACAAAGTCATTTTTAACGAGTCTGTTTTATAAATGTATTTTTAGTTTATTTAAAAATTACATTTAAAAATCATTTATAAAATACAAATTTAAATATAAAATTTATAAAAAAAATTATATATTATTTTGTATAATATTGTGTGTCTGTTCATGTGTTTATTGTAGGAAAAAATATACACACAAATTAAACACAGACATTATAAATACATAATATTTTATTTCATAAATGTGACCCTGCCTGTGAAAACCCAGCTAAAGTCATTTTTTTGTGATTTACTGTTTTCTACATAAAATCATCCTTCATAAAGATGTAGAACATTCTGTGAAAATATAACCTTTATATTTTTAATATTGACTGAGTAAGGCCATGTCAAGGATTGAAATCATAGTGTAATTAATGGTTGAAATCAAACTTTGATGCTGGTTATCTCATAATTAGATTTTGAGACCTTAGCCTGGATTTCACAGACAGGGTCACAAATGCATTTTTATATTAGATATTATTGTGAAATGTATTAACGAACCTACATTATATATATATATATATATATATATATATATATACAGTGGGTACGGAAAAACTTAAATGATTTTAGCAAATGGCTGCAATATAACAAAGAGTGAAAAATTTAAGGGGGTCTGAATACTTTCCGTACCCACTGTATATATATATATAGAGCAGCTAGTTTTACTACATTCTAAAATAACAAATCATCAATCCTACAGAAGCAAAAGCATACTCGGACTGTTCAGTGCCTTACATCTGTAATTATCAACAACTTTCCAGCTTCCCGGATTGTCAGTAGTGTGCTCAAGCAAAACAAGCTTATATAGCTGTCTGAAATTGTTTATTTTTCCAAACCTCACATGAAATGAGTGTGCAACTTTAACACAAGTTATGGTTCTTCTGCCTACACTTCACCTTAAAAGTGGTGAGCGTGACATGCTTTCATGACGTGCCTTCCCTGTAATTGTGCGCCAAGTGCCCAACCAGAGACAAAACATCAGCTCTTGGCAGGTTACACGGCTCTCTGCAGATGGTTGGGAGTAAGTACCTGTGGATGCAAGCTATACCAGAGCTGGAGAAAGCTAGTGTGAGGCCTTCAGGGCACCTCTGCTTTGAACCGGGATCTTGCCCACACCAGAGCTTCCTTCGCGGAGAGCTCGGGCTCTGCCAATTTGGCATCCTCCAGTACTCACACTGCTCTGCACTGACAGTGAAATTGATTCTGGCAGCGCGTAGTGCCACCTGCAGCTAGCCCTCTCCTCACCCATGCGCGGTGCTGTCAAACCAGTCACAGAAAGCGGTGCGCGCTTTTCAGAGAGTTGGCTGCAGATGTTAACTCGAGTGGGGAAATGTTTTTGTTTAAAATTATGATGAGGTTTTTGTTGCCTTGACAGATTCAGATCACAAGATGCTTAAAAAGTGTGCAATTTGAGCTCAACTTGATGCATATTTCCAGGGTTTGCAAGGGTCTCATATTGCATTTATTCACCCAAAAATGAACATTTGCTGAACACTTACTCACCATCAGACCATTCAAGATGTAGAGCTTGTTTTTTCATCAGAAGAGATTTAGAGAAATTTAGCATTACGTTACGTCACTCGCTCACCACTGAATCCTCTGCAGTGAATGGGTGCCGTCAGAATGAGAGTCCAAACGGCTGATAAAAACATCACAATAATCCACACAACTCCAGTCTATTGGTTAATGTCTTGTGAATAGAAAAGCTGTTTGTTTGTAATAAACAAACCCATAAAGACATTTTAACTTCAAACTGTTGCTTCTGGCTAAAATAGGAGTCCATAATATTGCTTTCTCAAGTGAAAAAGTTAACTTGTCTGAATCAGGAGAGAAATACGCACATATCAAACACCGTTTACATCTAAGAATGTTCTAAAAAAAACCTGTCGTGGATTTTGATGTGATAGGACAACAGGGGATAGACTTTTTCACTGGTGGAAGCGTTATTCTGGATTATGAACTTTATGTATTTTTTTATCCAGAAGTGACGGTTTAAAGATAAATACCTTAATGATGGCTTTGTTTCTAAACAAGGCATTTTCACTTCACAAGACGTTAACTGATGGACTGGAGTCATGTGGATTACTTGTGGATGTTTTCATCAGCTGTTTGGACTCTCATTCTGATGGCACCCATTCACTGCAGAGGATCCATCGGTGAGCAAGTGATGTTCTGATAATCTGTTCTGACAAAGAAACAAACTCATCTACATCTCGGATGGCCCGAGGGTGAGTACATTTTCAGCAAATCTTCATCTTTGGGTGAACTATTCCTGTAATTTTTCTCAAAGAACAACCGCAATATCAAAATAAAATAAGTATTGTGGAGCTTTGAATTGATGGTCTACAGAAGAACGATAAGGTTAATGGATAGATATGCAGAAGATCTGCCAGTCACAGTTCCTGGGTCTGGGAAAGTATCCCATATGAAAGGAGACCTTCATAAATGTCACATCTCTCTGATTCCCATCACGTCTAAAATAAGAAGCATGAGAAGTGGCGGATATTGGCGACTTTCATCTTTTCGAACAATACTGAATCTCTGTATGGGAGACAGCCTTCATGCCTTAATTGAATTACCATCCTGCCATTGGTCTGTGGGATACTGAATGTGCCATACTATGATGATCCAGACAGTGGCCAACTTCTCGAACCATTTTCCCATGTCTCAGCGCAAGTGAATTGGCACAGGTCCTCGATGTTTTCCCCCTTAGTAATCAGAATTTTTTTGGTCAAGTTGAATGTGTTGAATGATTGAGTATTTTCCTGAAGTTACTTAACATGTTGTATTTTCTGACCAGCCATCCCACTGGGAGTAGCCCCTTGTCCGCAAACATACGAGAGGCTACTAATAAGACTAAACGTTCGTGCTGGGATAATAGGTCCTTGACAAGTAGAAAGAATAACAACCACAGCAGTCATTTCCTGATCGGTCTTAAGAGCTCTGGTCTTGCAGGCCAGCGTGTCTGGTTGCTGGGCATTCAGTGCGCTTCAAAAAATACCCAGATTAATCTACCGTCGACACATTTCTGCTTGTCATTTATCTCTTATCAGACAAGGGCTGGGTCTTTTCCCTTGCAGGTTCACCAGATGAAATAATACTGGAGTGCTGCAGATTTTGGGTGGGGTGGGAGACAACGAACAAATGACTCTGCTTCTATACACAGTCACAACTACCAGCTGGAATCTCATACACATCTGATGCAGATATGATATATCTTAGTTATTCCATGCATTTGGAGTGTTTGGGTGCTTGAACTTTACGTAATGCATTCTTACAACAATGTGGCAAATGTTTGGCTTATTGTGAGCTGTCAAACAATTACGACAGCCCACATACCCCAAGGATTTTTGAACGTAAAGTTATAAATATTACATCACTTTTTCCTTATGCACTGCAAAAATAAATAAATGGATAAATAAAAATGCATTAAAATAAAATATCAATTAAATGAAATCATTATTAATACAAATAAAAAACACAGGAAAATATAGGGGCAATAAGAGGGCAACACAATCTTTATTTTTCTGTCTTAGAAAAATGAATTTAATAATAAATAATAATAATAAATAATAATAATAATATCACATTTTATTTTATAATTGCATTTAATGACATTTTTATATTTAATAGTATATATACATATACTATTAATAATTATAAACAATGAATTGATAATTATATTTATAATAAATAATATGTATTAATATGTATAATAATTATTATAATACATGTATTTATACAGTAGTGTTTCTTCTTTATTAAATGACTTCACTTACAGTAAAAATCCCTTGCCTACTCAGCATAACAGTAATGAAGCATAAAATCCTCCCTACGATTACTTGCACAGTATTTTTAGACCATAAAGTAAGTCCAGGCATTCAATATATACAGTAACTTGCAATGGAGCATTAATGCAAAAGACAACAAACCCTGTTCAGTTTTTTTCCTCCAGCTTTACCTACATATTCAACCCACGTCTCACATTGCCACAAGGCATTCAACACAAAGATGATGCTCAAATGCTTCAAATGAAAACGATTGACTCATCTCCGGATTATTTCAAACACTGACTTAATTGCACACAATGCAAACATTGAGAAATCTTTGTGGTTTAGTATGTCAACTCCTCTGGATAATTGTATGTGGTCTTATGAAAGAGAGCTATTCATTTTACAAACCAAGAGGAAAAGTTGTGGGAGGTTAGTCAAACCAGGTTTTTTTCACCTAATGAAAATCATCACAGCATAGGTACTTTGGAAAGCCAAATGGAAGATACCATATGGTATATGCCAGATATATCACAGTGGATATTTTGTTATTTGTTAACTCATTATTCTCTTCTTGTGGATGCTGTAAGATATACTTTGTATGTAAAACATAACAGACAGTGAGATTAAGATTAAGTGAATGTGTTTATTTCTATAGACTTTGTTTGTGTCCTTTGCTCTGTAGCTTGAAGACATGAACAATTTGAACTATTCATTTAGGAAAGACCACTGCCCACACAACAAGGAAACTAACAAGCTAAAGCCAGCAGATCCTTAACCATTTTTCCCCACTGATTTTCAGTTGTTAGGCTCATTTAAAGGGACAGTTCACCCCCAAAATGGAAATTCTGTCATCATTTACTCACCCCCATGTTGCTCCAAACCTGTATGGGTTTCTTAGGGTTAAAAGATATTGTAAAAATTTCCCAACATTCTTTAAAATATCTTCTTTTGTGTTCAACAGAAGAAAGCAACTCATACAGGTTTGGAGCAACATGAGGGTGAGTAAATGATAACAGAATTTTCATTTTGGGTATTAAAAAGTATTAAAAAAGGAAAGAATTTGTGCACCTTTGTCAGTGAGTGAAGTTTAACATAATTCAGCTGCTTGCTCTGTCTGTGAAGGAGAGATATAAAATGTTTCTTTCACTCATTTTTGCTTTGATACTTCCCTCAACTCTTTAACACTTACAATTTTTCCACACACACACACACACACACACACACACACAAGTGGTCAAACACTCTAATGTCCCATCTCTGTGATGTTCACACACTCACTATCTCTGTGAAGTCCTCCTCTCTGCACACACAGCGCTCTGTGTGCTTTCCCGCAGCACGGACAAAACCTCTCTCTTTCTGTGTCTCACACAAGCTCTCCCTTTCTTTAATCTCTCCAACCACCTCCCCCAAACACACTCCTCAGCACGTACACACTCCGCAGACCTCCCTCACAGCTTGTTCTCATCTCATCTCTGAACTGTATGAAAATCAGATTGAAAGTAAGTAAGTGGGAGAGATGGGAAAGGTGAACAGAGGATGGAGAGACATGAGACGAGTGGGACTTGAGCTGCGAGTGGCTAGAGAGAAATAACAAGAGATGGAGAGAAGGAGAGAAAAGAGGCAGGGCACCAGCAGGGTTAAGTGTGTCTGGTGACAGGAAGGGAGAGAATAATATTCGATTCATGAATGAATTGTTTGCTTGAGTCGAATCTTTTCAATGTAACAGCTGAACCAATGATTCACTCAAGAATCAGTTAGAGTGGTTCTCTAAAAACCATGTTGTTATTGTTAACTAAAATTATTAAAAATCTTTTAATCAGTTGAAATAAAGCTGAAATAAGACAAAATATAAATATTCGATGAAAAACCTAAGCATAAACAAAAATTGAAGTACTAAAAGTATCAAAAACTAAAGTATTTTTTTTATTTAAAAAAGGGAAACATCTAAAATTAACAAAAAAACAATTAAAACTAAATATGAATATTGATAAGAAACCAATTACTAAATTACAAAAAAGAAAAAAAATCTAAACCTTAAACTAAAATTAAAATGAAAACTGAAAATATAAAAATAAAAGCTAATTAAAAATACTAACTATAGTACATAAAACAAAAATAACACTGTTTCGAAACTCACCGATTCACAACTGTGTTAATAAGGATTTGCTGATGCAGTGAAACAAGAACAATTTCTTTCAGACATGTTCATCTCGTAATGATCCAGGTTTACAGTTTAATCAATTTAACTGCTTCTTTCAGAAATGTGCAATTCATAACGATTCGATAATGGACAAGTGACCGATGAACCGCATATATGACTGTTGGAGTGGAACAGAAGAAATGTACTGCATACAAAGATTAAATAAATCAATAACTCTAGATTCTAAATGATATAACATTTAGATTTTAAATATATTTATTATTTTAAATATACTTAAATATATTTAAAAAGGAATATTTTTATATTGGTACAGTATTTGTACATTCCCTTATATCTGTGCTAATATTAATATTTGGCTTTATATTATTTTTATTTTAGTTATTATTTATTTCCAAGATATCATTTTAGTGCTTCAACTTAAACTCATATTCTCACTTTTTCCTTGTAATTTGTACAATTTTTCATCTAATATTTATACTTTATTTTAGCAATAATAAAACTGATGTAAACTAAACAAATAACAAATAAACTAACAAACTCGATTATGTATCTAAAAGCTAAATCATGGCTGCAAGAAACTAAACTGAGACATACTGAATTACAATAAACGAAAAATTGATTTAAAATGATATTTTCATGTGGATGGCTTCAAAGAACCACTGAATCGATTCTTTGAACTGATTCATTAAAATAAACTGCTCAAAAGAATCAATTCACTGAAATGAACTGAATGTCCCATCGTTACATTGTAGACAGGGGGAAGTAATGGCTTTCCTCCAGATCTCTCTCCTCCATCCTCTCTCAGGGTTGTTCTCATGGCTCTTTGGCCAGGGAGGGAGAGGAGCATCGCTGACTTCCTCGGCCCCTGCGCTACAACCACAGAGAGCTTTTTGTGATGGGAGCCCACGCCTGTCACTTGCATTCGATCCTCCTGGACACGCTGCAGTGGCGGCCTACCGGGGTCGCCCCCAGGGCGCTGATCAGGTGACCTTCCCACCGTGTTCACAACTCCTTCAGCAGCAGGAACAACAGCACGCCTCTAGAGACTGGCACACACGTATTTAACACACACACACACACACACACACATCTTCCCTTTGTGGATTTCAACCACATTCCCAGTTACATTAAAGCACACTCACACATGCACATGCTTACACACACACACTCCTCTTTCCCACGGATACACATTGTTCACTCCCCAAGCCTCATTAATTCAGTAAATACAGAAAGTAACAAATATAAAGTACATTCCATTCTGAACTCATGTTCAAATAACTCACGTTCAAAAGTTCCTTCAGTGCTGTTTGTAAACATGATTTATGAATTGAACTACTCTCCATTTTTAAAATCATGTTAAAAATAGCAGAGAAGGCAATTCCCAGCTGTGCACACCTTCTATCTCCAGTCATCTTATGAGGAGCCATTATGTGCGTCGGAATTACCTTCAGTTTGGCTGATTTGACCATCTGGGATTCTCACTATCTGGATTGACTTCCTCCCATTCAACTTTGTTCTTGACTTCTATTCTTTGAAACTCTCCCATGTCCAGTGTGAATGAGTTACATGGAGGCACTATGTCTTGGCCGGTGAAATGGGGGCTAAGGAGGGTCCGGCCAATGAGCTTTCATGATAGACCCTGTCTGGCTCCCAGAGAATCTCTCTCGGGATTGAGTTTCAGCAGATTATAGACTGTGGATATTGTCTTGTTTGATGAGGCCAGATGCTCTAGAGATGCTCTTTTTGGAGAATGTCCACATTTCTGGAATTGATAAATACTGTAGGTTCTAGATGAGAGCACCTTTCACAATTTTAAGAAACGTAACCATAAGGTTAACAGTTGCTATATTGGACAACAATGTCGTAAAATCAGATTTAGAAAATATAGGGAACATGCTGAAAATATAAAAATTTGATTTAGGTATATTTGAAAAGTTCCCACTAACACAGATTTGTATATTTGAATATGCCACAAAAAAAAGAATAAATCAATAAATAAATAGAATAAATAGGCCATAATGTCCAGTTCTTACTATTAAAGGGGTCATATGATGTTGCTAAAAAGAACATTATTTTGTGTATTTGGTGTAATGAAATGTGTTTATGTGGTTTAAGGTTCAAAAAACACATTATTTTCCACATACTGTACATTATTGTTTCTCCTCTATCCTTTAACTAAATATTAACTACGACTTTTGCCTCAATAAACTACTAATTACTGTTTATTAATAGTTAGTAAGATAGTTGTTAAGTTTAGGCATTGGGTAGGATAAAGGATGTATAATATGGTCATGTGGAATATGTGCTTTAAAAGTACTAATAAACAGCCAATATGCTAGTAATATGCATGCTAATAAGCAACTAGTTAATAGTGAGAACTGGTCCCTATACTAAAGTGTTACCAAAAATTAAATTAAGCTAATTGCTGTTAATGGCCACGTAGTGTCATATTACTTTTCTAAACTTCAACTTTTCAAATTCAAAGGACTTGAGGATTCTCACCTACTGTAATGATAAAACAGGCAAAAAATTGCATGGATTCACAGAGAAAAGCCAGTGCAAATACTGATAGACACCTAGTGCAAACATGCTAAAAACACCCAGAACAGCTTTGGAGCTGCATAGCGACCATCTGCAACAACCTAGCACTGTTGCTCTTGCACACACTGCTTAGAAAGTCTGTAGATTTTTGGATTTGTTTTTAATTAAATGTGAAATTTGAGTTGTTTAACACATCTCCTGTGTTTCTAAATTACAGTGCATGATCCAAATGGAGCACCCTCAATAATGGCAATAAAATATGAAGTTTGCACTTGCTTCATAAAACCTGTAAGTAAAGTCACTGGGTTCAGATTCACGAGTATGCATTCTTGCACTAGGCAGGCTGGTGTTTTAGGGACAGCACAATGAGTCTGTGCTGCAGTGTGCTCACAGCACTTCCCAGTGTTGTGCTGGGCGATCCCCTCACCGATAAACAGTGCCCTCTCCACCCTTACACGTCTCTATCAAGATCTGGAACCGCTGCCACTTAGTACCGTTCCCACATTGGCCCGATGCGTACGCATGCAACACACTCACACACTCCTCTTCTACGTCCTCGGGTTCAACAAGCCCTTGGGAAATCCAGGGGAAGTTAAAGTGACAGGCGTATCTGGTTAAAGCAATGTGCCAATATAAAAATACCACTTTCTATAACATCTTTTGGGTTTGTGTGCTTGGTTAAGATTGATGGCTTGGACTGCGATTTTAAATTGTTTTCATGTTTCATGTTTGCTCATAATGCCCTCCACTAATTAACATTTGATTAACAGTAACTCACTGCAGGTCGTTAAAGTGGAAAATTAAGCCCCTCGGGATGCACTGTGGACGGATGGCATAGTTTAAGTCCAGAAAAACAGGGGAGGTGGTTAGAGTAATGAACAAGAGACTATTTCATGAGCTATGTGTCTTTTTAGGTGTTATTTTTGTGTTTTTTTTTTCTTTATCTGCTGTCGGATCGAACATCAGTCTAAATAAAGGGATAGTTCACCCAAAAATGAAAGTTATGTCATTGTCTACTCACCCTTATTTTTTTCAAAACTGTATGACTTTCTTTGTTCGTTGGAACACAACAGAATATATCTTTTTTTTCTTCTTTTTTTTTAAAGTTTATATAATGAAAATCAATGGGGTTGTTTTGGACCCCATTGACTTTTATTGTATGGGCAACAAAAGTTAAAGCATTCCTCAGAATACCTTGTGTGTGTGTGTGTGTGTGTGTATTCCATTGAAAAAAGAAAGTGATGGTGGTCAATATAAATTTATATAAACTACCATTCAAAATGTTTGTGTATGTTTTTACTCTTTAATGCTTACCAAGGCTGCATTTATTTGATCAAAAACTATTTCTATTAATTATTTCTAAAACTATCACTATTATTGAAATAGTATTACAATTTCAAATAGCCATTTTCTATTTGAATATATTTTAAAATGTAGTTTATTCCTGTGATGCAAAGATGAGTTTTTAGCAGCCATTACTCCAGTCTTCAGTGTCAAATGATCCTTCAAAAATCCTTCTAATATTCTGATCTGGTGCTCAAGAAACATTTCTTTTTATTATCAATGTTAAAAGCAGTTGTGCTGCATGTTTGTGGAAACAATAAGATTTTTTTCAAACCACATTTAAAAAAATATATATATTTTATGAATAGGAAACTCAAAAGAACATTAGTAACATTGGTTACTGTCACTTTTGTTCAGATAATAAACCTTGCTAAATAAAACTACTAATTACTTTGAAAATTACTGACCTTAAACTTTTGAACGGTAGTCTAAATTTAAAATATTCCCTAGCTAAGACAGCTAAATACATTTTGTATTCATAAAAGGTTTGAAGTTTGAGAGATTAGACAGAACTTCATGTCAAACAAATGAACTGCAATCAAATCTACAAACATTACAACATGGAAAAAAGCTTTCAAGAAAACCAAACAAGCTTTAAGCTAACATAATAAATGAAGGTCTATACAATAAGGGAGAGCGGCCAAAGTCAGAGAAACATCCTTATTAAACATCCTAGTGAAAAATGCAAATCTCATTACTTAAACCAGTGATTTAGTGCTGTCATATCAGGGTGGAGAAGTCTGGCTGGGGGAAAAAAAGCGTCGCCCTTTCATGAAAAATGGAGAGCTATCGGAAACGGTGAGGGCGAGCAAGCAGTGCCGCGGGGTTGCCGGTGTGCAGCGCAGGGAGGAACCGGCGCTCAGAGCCGCAGGGGAAAGGCTGCATCTGGTCGCTAATGAGTCGCTCACAGACAGCGACGTTCTCATCAGCTCTGTTTGTTTTCACAGGCCTCTCCGTGTCCACTTCACAATTGTTTTGCTTGGTAGGCCCTACCGTCGTTCTCAGGCTCTCGGCCCTTATTTATCAAGTGACTGCCCTGTTTTTTTTTCTTTGCCTCGAGTTCATGGGGCTAAATATAATCTGTCTTTCCTTCTCGCCCAGTTGCTTGCATTGTGACAGACAGAGGTTCTCAGCTACATCGGTAAGGATAGATAGATTGGGGGTGTTTCCCATTGCTTTAACCTTCTCTGGCGGTGGTCCAATGAATGCAATACGAACAGGATGTAGTACAAACATTCTCTAAAATGCATGTGTGTGGAAAAGACGCAGTGTTTTTTAGAATAGGTCTGTAGTTACAAAATGACCTTCCTGAACTCTGCAACTCTGGAAGTTATGTAAAGGATTTTTTACATGCTTCTTAAAAAAAAAAGAAGAAGGTCTTTTTGACAATTAAAGTTGGTTTAAAAATGAAATAAAAGAATAACAATAGAAAAACGCAAAAAAGTCTGTCATAATTGCCTTTAATTTTTTGGAAACCCATATGACTTTCCATATAGTTTATTTTATTTTATTAAAATAGTTTATTTTGCTGTTTTGCTGTAATCACTTGTTGATTGTGCATTATTCATCACTTTGGGCACATCTATTCAAATATAGAATAAAATACCTTTCTAGTAAAAAAAATAAAATAAAATAATGCCTTAGACTGGCCATCTGTCCACGTACATGTATGTAAAAGAGCAGCTTGGGCATTTTTGCTAAACAACTAAATATCTCAATTTGTGTTACTGAAAAGTGCAGGTGAGCAAATAATGACAGAATTAAAAATTTTCATTTTCTTCTAATATTTAAGTCAATTAGTATGACTTTCCATATAGTTTTCCATATAGTTCAAGCAAATATTTTATTTTGCTGTTTTGCTGTAATACCTTGTGTGAATTTTTCATTAAGTCATTTTTGGACTATAAGTTCCATCTAAGTAAATACATGTAAACATGAGCCCGTAATGAAACTTTGAGATCTCTCCTTCAAAACTTAAGCTTCTTTCTGGTCTCATCGACGGATATGAACTGAGGTCGTCTGTTTTTACAGTTTGAAAAACAAGCACATGACTTGTGATCAGTAATCCCTTTTATCGTGGACATGTTGTGACTCCCGCTACCATAATTCCTGATCAGTGATCCCTAAATGCTAATATTACTTCTGTGCTTTTTGGTCCTTTATAAAAGTCCTGCACATTTCTGTCCATGGTAAATAGTTCAAGCAAATATTTTATTTTGCTGTTTTGCTGTAATACCTTGCTGATTGTGCATTATTCATCACTTCAGGCACATCTATTCAAATATAGAAAAAAATACTTTTATTATATTATTTGGTGCTTGTTATAAAGTAAAATAATAAATTATATTAACAATAAAAACAATAAAATAAATTAAAAAATAAAATAAAATAAAATAAAATAAAAATTTGCCTTGTGATGGACTGGCCATCTGTCCACGTCCATACTTTGAGATCTCTCCTTCAAAACTTAAGCTTCTTTCTGGTCTCATCGACGGATATGAACTGAGGTCGTCTGTTTTTACAGTTTGAAAAACAAGCACATGACTTGTGATCAGTAATCCCTTTTATCGTGGACATGTTGTGACTCCCGCTACCATAATTCCTGATCAGTGATCCCTAAATGCTAATATTACTTCTGTGCTTTTTGGTCCTTTATAAAAGTCCTGCACATTTCTGTCCATGGTAAAACGCTCGACCAGCTTAAGGATAAAAGTTGGCCCTCAGACCCCTAAAACCCTCCTGAATACCCTTTAAGGCGGCCAGCACGGGGGGTTTGGACTCTGATCCACGCTCCTTTTTACAAGTACCACCGTTGAAACGTGACAGCAGGCCAGCACTTCAGAAGACTGATTCAAAGGTATGGCCGTGGGCCACTGTTCAATAGGTCCTACCAATCACATGCTCTTTGGCTAAATCATCATGACCTGAGATTTCAACCACTCCGCCACACTCTTTCCCAGGCTTTTCTCCTTGTGCATGCTCTGGTGACAGCCAAACCGCCGGCCCGAACGAACCCCCACCCTATTCCTTTTTCTCTTCAAACATTTCCTAACCAGACTCCTTCTATGAAAATACATAACCGATGCAGTCCCCGAGAGAAAAGAGGGATAGAAAGATAAAAAAGAGACTTCATAGATGTTGCGTTATGCAATGGAAGGGGGCAGTCGCTGGGCAGACAGTGGCACTCTGTGTGAGAGAGCGTGGGGCATGGCGGGGTGGCGTGGTGCTGGTGTTGCACTGGGAACGGGACGATCTTGGCGAGCCGTGGGAGTGATGGTAAGGAGGACAGGGCTCCTGGCGGCACTGTGCTTCTCTCCCCCAGCCCTTTATCTCTCACGCGGGAGAAGTGGGTCAGCTTTGGGGGCCGAGGTACGGTTACATTTGAGAGCCTCCACTGAATGAGCTCTACTCCCTTGATTACAGGGCAACGTTTCAAAACGTAATTTATCAGAAGTGTTACAAAAGATGAAATGAGAAACTGAAGGGACATCTTTAGGTCTGCAGTAAGTAATCTGGTAACAGGAGCTGATATGAGATTATTTGTAGTCTCATTTGTGTTCTTTGAAAATTATGACAATTCTACATGCTCATGTCCTCTAACCTGATTAGATGTTCCAAGACTGTTGATAATTATACTATACCAACACTGGGACACTTTTCATTTCCACATCAATCACTAATTACACTAATTAACTCAAGTTTAAGTTACTATTGCTTCGTGGTTATAGAATTTTGTATAAATTCAATAAAAGTGTGCGGTGATACGGAGTTTCAGCACATCTGTGATTATCTGCAGTACTTTAAAATCTACACAGTATTAAAGGCAAAGTTCACCCAAATGAAAACCTGTTAGACTTAAAGACAAAAGAAGATTAATGAATTAAATTTTTGGGTGAATCATAAATGTTAGATGACAGACAGACAGACAGACAGATAGACAGACAGACAGACAGACAGACAGACAGATAGATAGATAGATAGATAGATAGATAGATAGATAGATAGATAGATAGATAGACAGACAGATGGATAGACACAGACAGACAGATAAATAAACAGATGAATAGACAGATAGACAGACAGACAGATAAACAGATGGATAGACAGACAGACAGATAAATAAACAGATGGATAGACAGAAAGACAGACAAATATATAGATAGATAGACAGACAGACAGACAGATAAATAAGCAGACAGACAGACAGATAGACAGACAGACATACAGACAAGATAAATAAAAAGACAGACAGACATAAATAAACAGATGGATAGACAGAAAGACAGACAGACAGATGGATAGACACAGACAGACAGACAGACAGATAAATAAACGGATGGATAGACAGATAGACAGACAGATAAATAAACAGATGGATAGACAGATAGACAGATAAATAAACAGATGGATAGACAGATAGACAGACAGACAGACAGACAGATAAATAAACAGATGGATAGACAGATAGACAGACAGACAGACAGATAAATAAACAGATGGATAGACAGAAAGACAGATAAATATATAGATAGATAGATAGATAGACAGACAGACAGATAAATAAACAGATGGATAGACACAGACAGACAGATAAATAAACAGATGGATAGACAGACAGACAAATATATAGATAGACAGACAGACAGACAGACAGATAGATAGATAGAGAGATAGATAGAGAGATAGATAAGGAAATAAGTTCTCATATGGTAAGGAGCCACAGGACAATTAATCAAAACTTCTTTTTTTTTAATATATTTATACATTATTGACCAGTTTACTGTACTTCAGCTAAATATCACCTCATGCAATTTATGCTCTTTTAGATGTCATCACTGGGGTTAAATTTCAGAGCTACAATGATGGCATTTCAACATGTTTGTAGTCAAAGAGGACGTAGCGCTGCTGCGTTTAAAGCGCATCAATAATCGATTCCATGGCCGCCAAAGGCTTCACCTCTACTTTAACAAGAAGTGAGCAGAGCGGAGGCACAGACCTCTCACTGTGCGTCACTGCCGCAGCCTCTCACAGGCTCTAAATCAAAGCTCAGGAGCCATGAATGACAATGTCCCTTTCTTCAGGCTCTTCCCTCTGAGGAAGAAAGGCCTGCGAGCCCCCAATGTGCTCTCTGAGAGGGAACAGCGTGGCCTCCCCCCTTCCCTCCCCACCGCTGAACTCAGTTTATGGCCGGGCTGAGGTTGCTCATTTCAAGGTAGTGTTCTTTTGAACAGTGGCGTTGCCGGGGCTCGTGTTACACCTGCCCCCGCTCTAACCTCTCCTCATTCACACGGCCCTCCGGGACAAGGCCCTTCTCTGTCTGCCTGCCCCACCACACAAAGCACCCACAAGCCATCACTGCCAGTGCTGTTTGTTAGCCACCATCGCCCCAGCACTGTCCGCTCACACAATGCGTGACTGTGGTGAAAAGGCCCCCTGACACCCAGCATAGCAGCCAGGGGGATTCCAGATCCATTACCTATTGCCATGGCAATCTAGCAAAAGAAGGATGCATGTTTTATTTATATAAATGTATACCTTGTAAGTCACATATGTGTTTGCTAAATGAATCAATGTAAAGCTTGTACTTATTTTGGGATATACTGATCAAAAATTTGGGGTGTGTAAGATTTTCCTAAGAGCATAAGTCTATAATGCCCGCCAAGGCTTCATTTATTTGGTCAAAAATAACAGTAAAACAGTAATATTTTGAAGTATTCTTATAATTTAAAATAACTGTTTTCCATTTTAAAATGTAATTTATTCATGTGATGCAAAGCTGAATTTTCAGCATCATTACTCCAAGTCTTCAGTGTCACATGATCCCTCAGAAAACATTCTAATATGCTGATTTGGTGCATATTAGATTTTTTTTTTAATCACAGCTGTAAACAGTTGTGTTCAGAATATGTGGTAATCTGCATATTTAAAATAATTTGCCATAATTACACTGCTAAGTAATTTAATCTAATTGTTACATGTCATTGATAAATATATTTATCTAAATTTTAATGTTCTTTAAAATAAGAAATTGCTCTAAAAATGTATGTATTCTATTACTTTTTACACCTACCTGCATAAAGAATTACTTTCAGTAGAAATTTAAATTAATATCCCATTACAGTCACGTTTTCAAATAAGGTGTTTACATGACAAAGAAAATCAGTTCATGAGGGATATGTCAACACGTCTTATTTGGATTTTTAGAAATCAGAATATTGGCTAAAAGGAATAGTTCACCCAAAAATGAAAATTTGCTGAAAACTTAATCACCCTCAGGCCATCCAAGATGAAAATGAAGTTGGTTCTTCATATCAACAAACTTGGAGAAATTTACCAATATTATGTATAAGGAATCATATTTTAGTCAAAAGCATTTTAAGTTAAAAATGTATAATGATGGATTTGTTTATTACAAACACAGATGGACTAAAGTCGTGTGGATTATTGTAATGTTTTTATCAGCTGTTTGAACTCTCATTCTGACGGCACCCATACCCTGCAGAGGATTCATTGATGAGCAAGTGATATAATGCTAAATTTCTTCAAATCTGTTCTAATGAAGAAACATCTCGGAAACATCTCATCGAAATCTTAAATGGCCTGACGGTGAGTACTTTTTCAGCCAATTTTAATTTTGGGAAGACCTATTCCTTTAAACAAGTTTTTTACACGACACACACATAATCAGTATATGGGCAAATTCTGATTAAAATAAAAATATTCTTGTGCATGTAGTTAAACAGTAATATTTTGAAGTATTCTTATAATTTAAAATAACTGTTTTCCATTTTAAAATGTAATTTATTCATGTGATGCAAAGCTGAATTTTCAGCATCATTACTCCAAGTCTTCAGTGTCACATGATCCCTCAGAAAACATTCTAATATGCTGATTTGGTGCATATTAGATTTTTTTTTTAATCACAGCTGTAAACAGTTGTGTTCAGAACAGCATTCATTTGCAATAGATGTTTTTTTTTTGTAATAATGTAAAAGTCTTTACTATCACTTCTGATCAATTTAACTGCAGAACATGAACTCTCATTCTGACGGCACCCATACCCTGCAGAGGATTCATTGATGAGCAAGTGATATAATGCTAAATTTCTTCAAATCTGTTCTAATGAAGAAACATCTCGGAAACATCTCATCGAAATCTTAAATGGCCTGACGGTGAGTACTTTTTCAGCCAATTTTAATTTTGGGAAGACCTATTCCTTTAAACAAGTTTTTTACACGACACACACATAATCAGTATATGGGCAAATTCTGATTAAAATAAAAATATTCTTGTGCATGTAGTTTAGTAGCCAATTCTTACACATTTCTGAATCTCAAATGTCTGGCAAATCACTCTCACTTGACAGTATGTGTTCAGTTGTGGAGGTTCTTAACTCTGTAAACAGAGCGGGTCAGAATCTAATCACAAACACAGACAACACAGCACTGAGCAAGGATGGCCTGTTAAAGTATCAGCGGGGTGCCGGGAGCAGACCTGCCGTCGTCCCCAACACACCCCTGTGAGTGATGCTCTGAAGACACCACGTGCCCTCTGTAAACATCCCCCAGCGCCACTGACGGGACAGCACTGCATTCTCACGAGAAACTGTCGTTGTGTCCCACTATCCACATCCGAGGCAGTTCACACAACTTCCAGAGAGCTGCAAAATCCCCCAAAAGAGTTCCCAGAGCAGTTTTAGCTTCTGTTTCTAATATTAGACCTTCTCTGGTCAACTGAGATCAAAGGTCGGCGGAACGCTTGAAATGTAATACAACCGAACAGTTAAATATAGAGGAAGAGACAATTAGGAAGATGAGCGGTCAGCAGCCCAGTGTCTCTCTGCAGTCAGCTGTGGGTCTATTTTCTGCTGCCAGAAGAAGAGAGGAAGGAACATTGTGTTTCCTGTAAATAAAGAGAGGAGTGCAGCTATCATTGTTTTGACAACGGAAGCAACGTCGGTGTCGTTCTTTTTCTGACACTCGTCACATCTACGTGTGAAAAGAAGCGTTCCCTACTGGCCCAGGGGTCAATTAGAACCATTCACAAGTTGAAATGAAGATCTCTATGTCAGGTGAAGTTGTAAACAACACTGGAGTTTCTTGCCTCAAAGGGATGAAGCGGTTCAAAATACATCCGTGAAGCTGCATTTAGAAACATGTCCTATCTTGAATTTATTTTCAAAGTGATCTAAAACACAATCACAGTTTCAAATGATGGTAATATCTAATATTAATAGACTACATTTGCAATAATGCAAATTGCATTAAACTTCGAGAAGGAATCACAACAACGAAATCCTGAAATTATATATTTAATAAAATATTTTATATTTATGCTGAAATTTACAGTACTGCTTTCAAATGTTTGGGGCCAGTAAGATAAAAAAAAAAAAATAATACTTTTATTCAGCAAGAATGCATTACATTTATCAAAAGTGACATTAAAGATATTTTAATTTTTCAAAAAAAAAAAAAAAAAAAAAAAAAATATTTGAAATAAAAAAAATAACTTTCTAAGAATCCTAAAAAAATGCATCATAGTTTCCACAAAAAATAAATAAAAATATTAAGCAGCACAACTGTTTTCAGCATTAATAATAATAAGAAATGTTTTGTGAGCAGCAAATCTGCATATTAGAATGATTTCTGAAGACGGATCTTGTGACAGTGAAGGCTGGAGTAATGATGCTGAAAAAGTTACTGTTTATACTGTATTGTTGATCAAATAAATGCAGTCTTAATGAGAATAAGAGACTTCTTTCAAAAACAAAGTTTACAGATACTAAACCTTTGAATGGTAGCGTATGCTTGAGATTTTATATTCATATTTATTGAATAAATCATCTAAACTTATCTTGTCAATTAATAACTGTCTTCCACAACTTAATTTTTTAAATAACATTTCACATGTCATTTAGTGTGACAAAATACATATCTTTGAACACCGAAACTGTATTTTTACATTTACATGTTAAGCAGACACATTTTTTGCTAAACGCATCTTATGTTTTCAACTGCATGAGCTAATCAAACCATTTAAAATCCTATATCATTAAAGCTGATAGCAGGTATCCCACAATGTGCAAAATATCCACAGTACATCCTTCCTGGTGGATGTTCAAGAAGTGATAACCAGAACACCAACGAGCAGGATGTATTGTCTACACCCTCTACAAATAGACCATACCTCCAGGAAACAGTGTCATGAGAAAAAGCAGTGACTTAGGTAGGGGAAGATGACCATCACAGAATAAAAGCTATATCTGTCACTACAAACACACGCCCCCAAAAAAGATTTGCATGAGGAAGAGACTCATATCCTGTAAATAATGTGTCAGCCGCCTCACATACAACACTGTCTGAAGACCCTCATTTGCATTTTATCAATGTATAATGAAACTTAAAATGATTGTGGTTAAATCTATATCATATTGTATACGGTACAAAGCACAAAATTTAAGTTTTACATTTCCTGTATTAACCTTGAATCAGTTTGGTTTTGTATTCTCTGAGGAATGTGCACATGGTGAAGTGGGCATTTCTCAATCCCACTCACATACTTTAAGGAAACATTGTAGACAAAGTGTATGTCAAGGCCAAAACAACTGAGGGAAGAATGATTTTGAGAATGAACAGTCACAAGATGGTTAAATGATTAAAATTTGAGAAGCACATGATTTTAATCAATGATAAAAGAAAGCAAATACTGTGTTTTTGTCAGTTATATTACAATGATGTTTCCCATAGACACTTGACTTGAGTAGTGAGCAGACAAAAAAATGGCACAAAAAAAAAAAAGAATAATAAAAATACAATTTAAAAATAAAAATGATGGTCAAGTTCCATAACAGATGGTAGCAAATGGCAATAGTAGTACCTTAAAATATATCATGGTAGAGACTAAGCATTCATGGTATTTATGTGGTAAACATGGCACATGTCCAAAAAAACCACACGCTTTTGTACTTTTTGCAAGCACAAGTGTTAATTTATTTTATGAAAATTAATTAATTAATTTTTGAAGTACTGTACTTACAGATTTTGCTTGACTTGTGAGACGCCATCGACTCGATTGTATTCTTTCCCCATCTAGTGGTGGCTGCATATCATTACAACAACCGGCAACTTGACGCTGTGGTTTACATCCGGGTCGCTGACGTCGGCGTCCTATTGGTTGATGTAACGGAATGGACAACATGTTACAATTCATGAAACTAGTCGGACAGCTAAAAGTAAGTAAAATTCGTTTTAATACCAATGTTTTGCGCGTTAACCTATGTTGCATTAACGCTTGCTTGTGTTACAGCGTGTACCACGAACAGGATGGGTGTACAGGAATATCAAACATCCTGAGAGTGTGTCTGATCATATGTACAGAATGTCTATGATGGCCTTAACCATAAAAGACATCACTGTCAATAAAGAAAGGTTTGTATGAGGGGTCTTAAAATACAGGAGTTTTTGCATATATGTCGACTGTTTACCTTGGAGCGAACGTAGATGTCCTTACTGATGCTCTTAATGTTTATTTGGGAATGACGGATGGGTGACAGTTTAATCCACAGAAGGAGTCTCTCAACATTTACGTAACGTTTGGGAAAAGAAACGTATTTCTGGTCAGTTTCGATAAAACTGCGTATGTATCCAAACACACAGATCTTCACTGTAAGCGAGTAAAAGTTTGTCCGACTCCGAAACAGTTGCTAAGGTAGGATTGGTCAGTAGCGATTTTAAGGCGGGGCTTAGAGAAGAGTTAATTAATTTATGCATTGTGCAGTTAACTGAGATTGATTCACATTTGTGCCGTTCATCTGTTCACTTGTGCAGTTCATTTTGACTCATTCACACTTATTCGGTTCATTAGAATCATTCACATTTCTGAAGTTCATGTAGTTTCATTCTCATTTGTCCAGTTTATTGAGTTTCGTTCACATTTGTGCGGTTCATTAAGATTCATTCACACTTGTTCGATTCATTAGGATTCATTCATATTTGTGCAGTTCGTTTTGTTTCAGTCATACTCGTTCGATTCAGGTACGTTCATTCATTCTCGTTCAGTTCTGATTCATTCATGTGCACTAGTCTTTTTTTCCAGACCCATTTAGGTTAATGCTTAAAACCCTTGTAATTAGCTTTCTACAACAATATAAATGGTACAAAATGTATAAATATCTTTTTGTACCATTTATTTAAAATAAAGCAGAGACAGTTATTCTAAAATGTCTCCACAGATGCATGAAGCTGGCTTTAGTTCATGACTTGGCTGAGTGTATTGTGGGAGATATTGCACCAGCAGACAATGTTAGCAAAGCAGAGAAGCACAGAAGGGAAAAGGTATGATGGTTTTAAGATCATTTTTACATTTGAAATATTTTGTGTGTGTACACATTAAACATTGAGAATCTTTCTCTTTAGGAAGCGATGGTGCACATCACAGGCCTGTTAGATGATGGCTTACGGAAAGAGATTTACAGCTTGTGGGAGGTGAGTTGATTAAAACAACTGGACCAAGTTTTGTGTTCCTCTTTATGAGACTCAGTCCAGTCCAGAAGCCAAACTGGTGAAGGAGTTGGACCAGCTGGAGATGATAATACAAGCTCATGAGTATGAGGAGTTAGAGAGGAAACCTGGAAGTCTGCAGGAGTTCTTCACCTCCACTGAAGGTTTGATCACTTCTACCAGCTCAGGATATAAATATACAAGTAATTCTACGAAGAGATCCACCAATCAGAAAAATCACTGTTACCATGGAAAAAGTAAAATGTATCAAACATGCTCAACAGTGGCCGTTCACTCCCATAAAGAAATGCGAATGTATTAATCAAGTCTGTCTCAGTACACTCTACACCTACTTAAAGGGGTCATATGATGCGATTTCATTTTTTCCTTTCTCTTTGGAGTGTTACAAGCTCTTGGTGCATAAAGAAGATCTGTAAAGTTGTAAAGACTAAAGTCTCAAATCCAAAGAGATATTCTTTATAAAAGTTAAGAGTTAGCCACACCTACCTAAAACGGCTCGTTCGAACACGCCCCCACATATCTACCACACTATGTGGGAAGATTTGCATAACACCGCCCAAATGTTCACGCAAAAAAAGAAGGCGTAACTTTTATTCTCGCTGTAGTATTAAACCATATAAAACGCCGCCATGTCATGGAGACACTGTGTGGTTTGCTGCGAAAGAAAAAGTACTTTGTTTGGCCTTCCAAAAGAGGAC
>NW_015662163.1:1549296-1587125 GCF_001515625.1 Sinocyclocheilus rhinocerous
ATGTTCTTTTTAGCAGCATCATATGACCCCTTTAAAGGAACAGCTCACCCCAAAATACATTTGCTGAAAATGTACTCACCCTGAGGCCATCCATGATGTAGATCAGTTTATTTCTTAATCAGAACAGATTTGGAGAAATTTTGCCTTATATCAATTGTTCAACTATATTTCCTCTGCAGTGAATGGGTGCCGTCAGAATGAGAGTCCAAACAGCTGATAAAAACTTTAAAGTTAAAACACCTTAATGATGGTTTTGTTTCTTACAAACACCCGGTTTAATCATTTAATTTTGGGGTGAACTATTCCTTTAATTATTTGCATATATTTGAAAATGCAATTTTCAAAGCTTACAAATAATGATTCGGTTAAATAGCTTTATATTTTGCCTGTTATGTCACAGATGTATTTTCTCCTCTGATCACAGGGAGGTTCCATCATCCGGAGGTGTTGGGTCTGGTGAAGAGTTTGAATGAGGAGAGAGCTCGACACATCGCTGCCAAAGAAGATAATGATACAGAGAAGACCACTGACACAAACCCTCACACCCTAGCGACACCATGATCTCAGTTCCTGTAAGGCTATGAAGCTACCGCCACACATCTGTACACAAGAGTGTTTATTTTGTCCTGATTAGCTGTGTTGTATTCGAATCTTATTTAATTGCACAGAAGCATGGTTTGCAGTTGTTTGACGTTTGTGTCCTGTTTGTTTGAATGCTCTGCAGGACACAGTTTGTTTCCACGGTTGCAATTTTGATAAAAATTCAGTCTTTTTATTTAAACCACAGTGAAATGTGACTGTTTTTTTAAATGTTCAGAAGCTGTTTTTCGTTCTATTTGTATTTTGATCAGCATTTACTGCATTCCAGTAACTGATGTTTCAATAAAAATAATATTTTATATGAATTGAAACTGACTTTACTTTGTTGAACGCATGAAAACGGAATGGAAATGTAAACACAACTCATTCTGCAATAATTATAACAACTTTCAAAAATACGTTTGTACTGTATACACATTCAGTTCTGTGAAATTTTGAGTTACAACAGTGCTAGATTTCCAAGTGGAAAGCATTAAGCAGAAGCTACAAAATTTTTTGCAAAGACTTTGCCACGCTTTACCCTTTTACTGACAAAGGAACAGTAACATTAATGTTCATTTTAGGGTTTCTGATTACGGTTCAGTTCACCTTAATTTCATGACTGATGAGCCGGGACCTTGTGACTTTGCAAAAAAAAAAGTTTAATGACTAACATCTAACAATATTAATGAACAGCAGCTCAACACCGAATATGAATTTGAAGAAATATTTCGGCTATAAAATCTTAAAACAACACCTGACTTCATTGTCAATGTTAAATATGTAAAGCTGCAACAAATTTCACACAAATGTATGAAGTAAAGAAAAAAAACAGGATATAATAATGCTATACATTTTTGGTCAGTGACAATTATCATTACCAATACATTACAATTTACATCAGGCAATCAGATAAGCTAATAAATTGCAATAAAGTTCTCTAAATCCCCATTCTTTAATTTGCTGTTTGCATCTGTTATCAACAAACATGTGCTCAAGTTAGCAGGAATAGGAGCATTAACACATTATAACAGGAAAACAAAGTCTAACATCTATTTTGTTGAACATTCTTTCAAGTACTTCTTTTAGGATTGCATACGCAGCCAATATTTTTGGTCCTGGAAATGTATCATGCTTTGTTACAGTTAAACAATGTTGAGTTAGTATAAATAATAAAGTAAAGCAGGACTACACCTAAGACAATATCCTCGAAAAAAATATACATATTTTGAAAAGAACTTAAAGAATAAACAGGCTCCACTTGGTTGTTTTCCTCCCATGCACAGATAATCCTCCAACACGCATCTGAAAGGCATGTATTACCGTGTTTTGGGCCCCCGGTGCAATTTTCACTGTGGTCTCCAAACCACTAGGGGTCATCAGAGTTCCACTGGTAGACCATTGAAACCCTTAGCGCTCACTGTTCTCCATCACATTATTAGTAGGGGTGCCCTGGGCGCTGGCTTGGGCCGCTGAAGACAGGACCTCTTCAAAATTGCCCGCACCTCCTGTTCCTCCAACCTTTGACTGCTCACAACACAAAACTCTCATGACATTGGATAGTATGTTGACATTCAGGATAGTGAAGTTGAAAATTCCTAATGATAAGCTGATCAATTATTAACAGCACCGAACTAAGGGGCAAGCCAAGCTACAGTTTGCTTGTTTGACCACTAATAAGGTCATTGTATGTCAGGCTTACCTTAATGTTTGAAACCGTGCTTTCGACTTTCTCCTCAAAGGACTTGAAACTAGGCGAGTTCCTGTAAAATAAAAATAGTTTCGTTTTATTTACCTAATCTAGACAGTAAACCTCAACTGGTTCGTTCAACTGCAGTCCTAATATCCTCTCCAGGTTGTTTTAGTGTAATGAAGGTGCATGCAAGATGTTACATGCAAGGATTACCATTATTAACAGTTTTTTAAATGTTTATACATCTGACACACCAACACTCAACCTGTAGTGTACTATTTTATATATGCATATGTGCTCATATAATGTACATATATAATGTCACATGCATTTTTGTTGTTCGCCTTTGACGTTTTAAAACGTTTTTTTTTAAATGCAATAATAGAACAAACATGCAAAGCAAGCTGTCACACACATTTACCTCATTGTAGGCATGCTCATTGAATGCCGTATAGAATAGCTGTCCCATGAAAGCATGGCCAAGCAAGAGAGATGTTCGATCATTATCATGGACAAACAAATACATTGCAAATAGGACACATATAAACATAGCTAATAATTATATGTAAGTGTAGCCTGCAGCAGTATGTTTCACTACTACACCAACACAACCAAACATTTGGATTGGTAAGATTTGTAATGTTTTGAAAGAAATCTCTTATGCTCACCAAGGCTGCATTTGATCAAAATAGCAAAGCTATTAAAATTGTATAATATTATTACAAATTAAAATAACTGTTTTCTATTTGAATACATTTTAAAATGTAATTTATTCCTGTGATGCAAAGCTGAATTTTCAGTAGCCATTACTCCAGTCTTCAGTGTCACATGATCCTTCAGAAATCATTCTATTTCTAAATATGCTGATTTGGTGCTCAAAAACATTTCATAATTATCCATGTTGACAGATGTGCTGCTTAATATTTTTTGTGGAAACAGCATTATTTTTTTTTTTTTCAAAAGAACAGCATTTACTTGAAATAGAAATCTATTGTAACTAATGTCCTTACTGTCACTTTTGATGCAATGCTTCTTTGTAAAATAAAACTACTAACTTCTTTCTAAACATAAGACCTGACCTCAAATTTAGAATGGTACTGTACAAGCTGGTGACTTTCCAATGGACAACACAGTACAGAACTGTGATCATTTTGCACTTCCTGTATTCTATGCATAGTGAGAACTAAACTGCATACCTGATAAAAAAAACACACGGCTATTCAAAGTAGGTGGGATAAGGAGGTTTTTGCTATTTCTCTCATAAACTATATATCAAAACAAGAGTATTACATGCATTATTTGTCAACACATAAATAGTTCAATGAAAAGCAACACATGCTGAAAACAGTTATCTATTAAACCGATGCATGTAGTCAATGTGGGAGACAGAGAAATTATTGTTAACAAAAATAAGACCTGCTTATAATGCTACAGCACAGTCTGAGATATTGAACCATTTCAGATCTAATATTATCTAATGAATTTATGGCTCCGCACAGTTTTTTTTCTCAGAATCAATGTAAGACAGACACTCATTGAAATTGCATTGAAATATTCATATTAGCTGCTCAGACACTTGAACACCCTTTCACACCCATATTGATTATTTATGGAAACACTGTGTCTGAGTAAGTCAGATTTAGTTTCAGCACCGTCACTGTTCTCATGTATCAGGCAGATGCTAAAAGCTACTGCTAATCTCGAAGATCTATAAACACAATATCTTACCCAAGAGAATATGACCTTTGGTGTGCATCAGAGACAGGGAAAGAACATTATACATCATTTTTTTGCTGACAGATTATAGGCCACACAACAAAATTCCAGTCATATGAGCCTCAAAACATATTTGAGGACATATTAAAATTCATTCAGTTATCAAGTTAAGAACAACACTATCGGTAGAACTTTCACTCGCATAAAACCATAACAATAAATCAGACTTATTTCAAACCATGCAACTGATTTTTAATGATTTTTTAAAAAACATTTAATAAATTCTTTTAGAATTGTAATACAGTGGTCACAAAAACTGTTTTGGACACTTAAATGGAAATATTAAAAATATTAAACCAAATGGTGCTTGACCTTTTTTAGACCTAACTTTTATCCAAGTGGTGTTAAGTTTATTTTTTTAGTAGATGTCTGAATTTAGTTTCCCTCAAGTTAACACTACAAACACTTACTGTCTTCATTTTAAACAATTGTTCTGTCACATGAAACCTTGTGAAATGAGCTTTAAAAGTGTGCATCTAATGCAATAGCATTCACAAATTTTTAAGTGTGACTTAGAGTAAGTGTCTTTACTTTTTAGGGCCACTGTATACTGGCAGTTAAAGTTGCTAATGAACTTTAACCATTGCCAATAATTGCCAATTTAGGCCTGACGCAACAGGCTGAACGCAGCACTCAGCACACACAGAGAGAAACTGTGCAGAAGTTATAAGAATATTTATCAACATTTCAACAAAAATGTGAATTTGGACTCTTTTTGAAGTATTGATGAACACCTGAAAAGCAAAAAGCATTATTTTCCATATTAACTCCATATGTAGTATGGACTGTAATCATGCAATATGCTGCTATAGCTATAAGCCAATAAGCATGCAAGGCTAAACATCGATTTTTGGAAGTTCACTGCAAACATGAGGTAGAAAACCCCCAAGCACATGCAGAGAGATGGTGTCACACATTGGCAACCAAACACACATACCTCCTAGGATACAGTATCTGAAGGCCAAACATGCTGAAGTAAAATAAGGTAATGAGGTTTTGGATCTACAGAAATGTCCAATTACAGTAAAATCAACACTATATTGCTAAAGCAAATGCGGGGAGCGAGTGGCAAATTAGAACTGGGCATCATGCAATGATTTTGATCATTCTTTATAATTAATTGATGAATAAAACATTGTCTTACAAACACACAAACGCGCAACATAATGTGTATCCTATAACACTCCTGCAAATTCTATTACATCATGTAAATTATATATTTTGTCACTTATCTATATTTTTGACCTTTTTCCCAGTAAAAAAATTATATATATATATATATATATTATGTATAATAATATATTATTATTATACATTTGTAAACAATTAGTTATTAGAAAAAATATAGTGGAAAAATCTAAAATACACTACACTACCTATTTTAACAACAATCAACAATCAAAATAATGTATTTTCTCTTATAAATATATTTAGTTCTATATTTCTACTGGGGAAAAAAGGAGGAAAATCTTATTTTATTTTTTTTTGCAGTGTTTAGGACTTCCATCTGTATAATAAGTATAACCATTATTAATTATAACAAACTGTCAACAGTCAACCCTTATTACCCTGCTGTAGATGTGGACACTTCTCTCTTACTATTCTTCTAAACTGAATGCATCTATTGTCAAAGAGTGTCTCAACCATGCAGGAGCCAGTGAAGAGGAGCTGGTTAATTCTTCATGCCATCACAGGCTCTTGTTTTTATGCCAGCTGGACATGCCCCAATCTGGCCCACTGAAAGCTGCTTAAATGAGGCTTACGTAACACAAACATGCCACTCAAACAGACTGGCCAAAGTAAATGCCTCAAGACCACTGCCATTTCACTGTGCAACAATCACAGTGTGTGTACTATGCATTTGTGGGAGATTCCTGCAGAAAGAGGCAGAGGAGGAAGTGACATTGTACCTCATATCGCCGAACTTCCTGTTGATGGCATTGCCCAGGTTACTGAAGGCCACTGAGGTCCGCTGTCCTGCCGTGCTCAGGGTCTCAGACGTCTTTTTGTATCTGGCAGAACAGTACAAAACCAGATACTCTTACTTAGATATTCCTATCATAGATAAAATATTTCTCCTAAATATAAAATTTGCACACAAACCTACTTATTTTATTATTTTTTTTAATTTACACAGTTTAAAACATATTCCATAGCAGAAATGACCCTGGACTTACGAACCCCTGGGGGTTCACAAGGGTACTGCAGGGGGTTCGCTTTGCGAGTTGATTGAAAGCTAATAATTAAACCAAATGTAAAATTTAAATAAATATATGTGGTCCAATTACAGTAAAATCAACACTATATTGCTAAAGCAAATGCGGGGAGCGAGTGGCAAATTAGAACTGGGCATCATGCAATGATTTTGATCATTCTTTATAATTAATTGATGAATAAAACATTGTCTTACAAACACACAAACGCACAACATAATGTGTATCCTATAACACTCCTGCAAATTCTATTACATCATGTAAATTATATATTTTGTCACTTATCAATCTATATTTTTGACCTTTTTCCCAGTAAAAAAATTATATATATATATATATATATTATGTATAATAATATATTATTATTATACATTTGTAAACAATTAGTTATTAGAAAAAATATAGTGGAAAAATCTAAAATACACTACACTACCTATTTTAACAACAATCAACAATCAAAATAATGTATTTTCTCTTATAAATATATTTAGTTCTATATTTCTACTGGGGAAAAAAGGAGGAAAATCTTATTTTATTTTTTTTTGCAGTGTTTAGGACTTCCATCTGTATAATAAGTATAACCATTATTAATTATAACAAACTGTCAACAGTCAACCCTTATTACCCTGCTGTAGATGTGGACACTTCTCTCTTACTATTCTTCTAAACTGAATGCATCTATTGTCAAAGAGTGTCTCAACCATGCAGGAGCCAGTGAAGAGGAGCTGGTTAATTCTTCATGCCACCACAGGCTCTTGTTTTTATGCCAGCTGGACATGCCCCAATCTGGCCCACTGAAAGCTGCTTAAATGAGGCTTACGTAACACAAACATGCCACTCAAACAGACTGGCCAAAGTAAATGCCTCAAGACCACTGCCATTTCACTGTGCAACAATCACAGCGTGTGTACTATGCATTTGTGGGAGATTCCTGCAGAAAGAGGCAGAGGAGGAAGTGACATTGTACCTCATATCGCCGAACTTCCTGTTGATGGCATTGCCCAGGTTACTGAAGGCCACTGAGGTCCGCTGTCCTGCCGTGCTCAGGGTCTCAGACGTCTTTTTGTATCTGGCAGAACAGTACAAAACCAGATACTCTTACTTAGATATTCCTATCATAGATAAAATATTTCTCCTAAATATAAAATTTGCACACAAACCTACTTATTTTATTATTTTTTTTAATTTACACAGTTTAAAACATATTCCATAGCAGAAATGACCCTGGACTTACGAACCCCTGGGGGTTCACAAGGGTACTGCAGGGGGTTCGCTTTGCGAGTTGATTGAAAGCTAATAATTAAACCAAATGTAAAATTTAAATAAATATATGTGGCTGCACAGTCTAAATAAAACTGAAAAGGCAATATAGCTTAGTGTGATTATCTAATCAAAGGCTACGATTGTGCGATGTGTACATTTGCATAATTTCTGTGCATAAAAGTTTACAGTGTTTCACCAGTATTCTGCCAAAATAAAAGCTTTAGGATATGAAAATATGAAAGTGAAGAATTTAATACATGTAATACATAAATATGAGTGCTGTTACTTGCAGTGTAAAATAGAATTTGCAAAAAATGTATGATATATAAATTATTATAAGTGTCATTTTTTATTTTACAGGACAACTGTAATTTAAAACAGTAATATATTTATGTAATTCATTATATAATTTTTTTATACATTAAAATTTTTATAAGAGGTAAAACAATATAACACCACCACCAAAAAGCCATATATACAGGCAGCACTATATATAAACAATTTGATAATAAAAACATTTGATAATAAACAATGTACTAAAAAAAGATTCAATTTTAAGTCATGTGGCCACAGAGAACTATGAAAATGAAAATGTGTCATTATTATTATTATTATTTTAAATATTAACTTCAAATATTAAAATCTCAAAGGGTTCTTCAAGAAAATATTTTCTAAGGAGTTCGACAAAAAAGTTTGGTAACCTTGGTGTAACTCTTTAGTGCATCTTAGAATACATTAAACATGACATTTAAATATTAAACATGCCAGTTCCCAAAGGAGACCGAAGAACGAGAACAAACTTAGAACATGTACAGGCAAAGAACAAAAAGGTGCCTTTTCGGAATTGTAGACAGGAAGAACTTCACTTCAGTTTTTTCTGTGATCTCGTACAAAACAGGAAGAAATGCTGCTTTAATCCAGAGAATACAATAAGACAGTCTACAAAGGGAACACTACAGCCACAATGCTATTGATACTCTACAGAAATAACAATAAGACATTTAGATAAATGTATATGCTTAAATATAGGTTTGTATTGTATAAAAATGCCTAAAAATGTCCTACTCTTTGTTTTTTTCCTAAATGTTATTAGGTCTGTTGGATGACAGCAAGTCAACTGAAGTCACTTTTTGAACCCAAGAGCTCTACATTCCTCAGAACAAAAGTCCCATATTTAATAACATTTTACACACACAGTATCCAAACCTGGCACATTCTGATCAGTCGAAAGTCTACAAACAACATTTGTGTGTTTCTCACACAAAGCAATAGTATGACTTTAGAAAACCTGGAATATACTGTAGTCTGAGATTCATCCCTCTTTATTGTATGGAGAATGCAGCATGAACATCTTTTATGATAGAAAGTCTTAAGGAGTCATATGATGCGATTTCAAGTTTTCCTTTCTCTTTGAAGTGTTACAAGCTCTTGGTGCATAAAGAAGATCTGTAAAGTTATATTTCTCCTAAATATAAAATTTGCACACAAACCTACTTATTTTTTTTTTTTTAAATTTACACAGTTTAAAACATATTCCATAGCAGAAATGACCCTGGACTTACGAACCCCTGGGGGTTCACAAGGGTACTGCAGGGGGTTCGCTTTGCGAGTTGATTGAAAGCTAATAATTAAACCAAATGTAAAATTTAAATAAATATATGTGGCTGCACAGTCTAAATAAAACTGAAAAGGCAATATAGCTTAGTGTGATTATCTAATCAAAGGCTACGATTGTGCGATGTGTACATTTGCATAATTTCTGTGCATAAAAGTTTACAGTGTTTCACCAGTATTCTGCCAAAATAAAAGCTTTAGGATATGAAAATATGAAAGTGAAGAATTTAATACATGTAATACATAAATATGAGTGCTGTTACTTGCAGTGTAAAATAGAATTTGCAAAAAATGTATGATATATAAATTATTATAAGTGTCATTTTTTATTTTACAGGACAACTGTAATTTAAAACAGTAATATATTTATGTAATTCATTATATAATTTTTTTATACATTAAAATTTTTATAAGAGGTAAAACAATATAACACCACCACCAAAAAGCCATATATACAGGCAGCACTATATATAAACAATTTGATAATAAAAACATTTGATAATAAACAATGTACTAAAAAAAGATTCAATTTTAAGTCATGTGGCCACAGAGAACTATGAAAATGAAAATGTGTCATTATTATTATTATTTTTTTTAAATATTAACTTCAAATATTAAAATCTCAAAGGGTTCTTCAAGAAAATATTTTCTAAGGAGTTCGACAAAAAAGTTTGGTAACCTTGGTGTAACTCTTTAGTGCATCTTAGAATACATTAAACATGACATTTAAATATTAAACATGCCAGTTCCCAAAGGAGACCGAAGAACGAGAACAAACTTAGAACATGTACAGGCAAAGAACAAAAAGGTGCCTTTTCGGAATTGTAGACAGGAAGAACTTCACTTCAGTTTTTTCTGTGATCTCGTACAAAACAGGAAGAAATGCTGCTTTAATCCAGAGAATACAATAAGACAGTCTACAAAGGGAACACTACAGCCACAAAGCTATTGATACTCTACAGAAATAACAATCAGACATTTAGATAAATGTATATGCTTAAATATAGGTTTGTATTGTATAAAAATGCCTAAAAATGTCCTACTCTTTGTTTTTTTCCTAAATGTTATTAGGTCTGTTGGATGACAGCAAGTCAACTGAAGTCACTTTTTGAACCCAAGAGCTCTACATTCCTCAGAACAAAAGTCCCATATTTAATAACATTTTACACACACAGTATCCAAACCTGGCACATTCTGATCAGTCGAAAGTCTACAAACAACATTTGTGTGTTTCTCACACAAAGCAATAGTATGACTTTAGAAAACCTGGAATATACTGTAGTCTGAGATTCATCCCTCTTTATTGTATGGAGAATGCAGCATGAACATCTTTTATGATAGAAAGTCTTAAGGAGTCATATGATGCGATTTCAAGTTTTCCTTTCTCTTTGAAGTGTTACAAGCTCTTGGTGCATAAAGAAGATTACAGATCATTTGAAACTGCAATGTGTTTACTTTATTTCTGTCATCTCGGTTTCCTTTCCGTGGACTTTCGTAGAGCGCCGCGCCACACAAATAGCCTATGAACCAAACTCAGCAGCATATCTCGCAGATTTTTATTTTTATTTAAACTTAATTTTTGTTGCTTGTCTGCGCTCGTCCGCCGTCTTTTTCTCTTCTCCGACCCCGCAGCTCTCTCTCCGATAGCTTAGTGTTAGTGGCACCAGTCCAGGTGTTTCCAGGTTTTACTCGTGCTATTTCTCCATGTTGAGAGTTTGGTGTTGCACATATTGCACCTGACTATGCATTCTTATCCTTTTCTCCGATGAACTGAAAATAACAGGAGTGTGTCCATCTCACAAATGTAGAATCCGTCTCTGCAGTCATCTGAACCATCTAATTCCAGCAACAGGAAATAGACGAACTATTTTACCCGCGGAATTTTTTCTCTGGTGCTGTTTTGCTGTGTTGGTAAATTCACCACTTAATTTTGAGTTAAAATATGTTGTTGTAACTTGCGTTACTGAGATTGTAACGAGTAATAATATTACCCAAATTTGATTAGTAATGCGTTATATTACTGCGTTACAGCAAAAAGTAATATACTACTGTAATATTATTACTTTTGTAATGCGTTACTCCCAACACTGGTTAAATCACTATTGCTCATACTCTTTGTGCTACAGACAAGGACACGTCAACTCAGTGTTATTTTAGTATCACAGTATTTATATACGGTAATATTATACTTTTTTATTAACATTTAGAATTATCTTTTGTTTTATATTTTCAGTTTTCATTTTAATTATTAGTATGTTTGTTATGTGCTTTGTACTTTTTATTAGTATTTTTTAATTAAACTATTTAGGTTTCATTTTTTTCAATTTTAGTTCAATTGTAGTTTTTATTAGTTTGTACTTTTAGTTGCAACATTTCTAATTTTTGCTTTAAGTTTTCTATCTAATATTTTTATTTTATTTCAGTTTCATTTTAATTAACAAAAAATGTTTTGGTTTTAACATTAATAACTCAACTACACAAATATATACATTCCGAAATATATAAAAAATAATTTGGCTGCATCTGAACTAAACTACTTGTTAAGCAAAAACTGTACCACTAAACTAACTCATCTAACACACGTATAGAACTACTAGGTTGTTAAAAAGTGATTTTGTCCCATTTTGGTCATGCCTTTTCTCCAAGTGAGCAAGGACCACCACTGTTATCTTTTTCAAAAAGGTGCATGATGCATCTGATATCATAAGCCAGACTGAAATATGACATAAATCACGAGGTTTAGCAAAGGCTACTTACGCTGTGCTGGTCTGCATGTCGTACCAGCTCTTGGAGAAGTTCTGTCGCAGTTCATTCAGGGGTGTGATCCCTAGATTCTGTTTCAGCTCCAAGTGACGGTTTTCTTTGGAGGCCAGGACTTGTTTCAAAGTAGTGATTTCTTCTTCTAACTGACAGGGAAAATAAGTCAAGGTTGGGGGCTGAAGCTTAAAGGAACACGCCACTATTTTTGAAAATAGGCTCATTTTCCAACTCCCCTAGAGTTAAACAGTTGAGTTTTACCGTTTTCGAATCCATTCAGACGCAATGATAATATGCAGTGCCTGAAAATAGTCCCCAGCTAGGTAACTTCCAATAAGCCTATTTTCATGCGCTGCGTAATATCATTGCGCCTGCTGCACCCATGGTACGGCAGCAAAATTCCTTGATTATTACACCGGAATGAGAGTATAGTTCCTAGCCATATCGGCCTAGAAAATCGCAACTTTTCATTTTTCGTCGGTCTTAGTACACGATGTAACTACAGAAGGGTCAAGTTTTAAATAGGAAAAATATCGAAACTCTTTGGTCAATTTTGAGCTAGATGCTAACAGTCTAATCAGATTCAATGATCTATGCTAAGCTGCAGCTAAAAGTGCTACCGCCAGACCCGGAGATCGGCTGAATGGATTCGAAAACGGTAAAACTCAACTGTTTAACTCTAGGGGAGTTGGAAAATGAGCCTATTTTCAAAAGTAGTGGCGTGTTCCTTTAACAACAGGCAATTCAGTTCTGATATGAAGTCTCCACTCTTTTCTTTCCGTCTCATATGCAAACTGTCTTACAGTTAACATCAGCCTTACATGGAGATCCACGGGGGATAAAGTAGCCCAAGTAAAAATGGGAAAGCTTTGGTCACATGATTTTCAATCATGCGTGTATGTTCTGGATGAGATAATGCAGACCATTTGTGTGGCAACAGCTCAGTATATTTCAGGAAATACAGTACAGTAGACTGGATCGTATTTTAATACTAATTGCTTTAATATGACTGAAATCACCTTACTATATTTTTACACTAATGCATGTAATTTTTAACTCTCATAACAGATAGAAATACTGTAGCTTCTTAAGTGAACAGTGGCACATTTTCACTTTTTTAAAGTGAGTCACAACATGCAAAGAAGGAAAATGCAGACAGATCTGCAGGATTTACATACCATGCACTATTTCTGCTTGAGCTTTGTAGCCTTGGGGTTCAGAGACTAACATAGTTTCTAAGGATCAACCTGCCCATTTTCCTGGTCTAGCACTAAAACACTGGAGAAAATACCTTAATCAGTTCATTCTCCATTTCCTCTCGATCCTCTTCTGTGACAGTGTTGTTGAGATCCACCTCTGACACCATATCCTCGTCCACTTCCTTTAGAGGCTCTTTGTCCAATAAACCTGGAAATAAATGTACAAAAATAGCAGAACAATGAAAGTTATTGTTAACATGTCTCAATCAAATGGACAAATCTTTGAGCACACATTCTTGCGCAGATTTGATTTCACAGACATAACTTGTGTTGTTAAGTCAATCCACTGTTGCTAATAGAATGATAAAACTTTAGAACCATTTAGTCCAAAAGTTTCTGAGTCCCAAAAAACTAATTAAAACACAGGATAAGGGTATAATTTATATACAAATAAGGAATAGCTTACCCAAAAATTAATTCTACATTTATTTATATATATTCAGAAATCATTCTAATATGCTGATGGTGCTCAAGAAACATTTATTTTTATTCTCAACATTGAAAATAGTTGATAACATAGCTATTTTTAGGAAAACTAAACCATGCTGTTTGCACTGTACAGAAACGACCCTTCAGTCAGTCTGAAAAGCCTTTAAACACGTTTAACCATCACCTTAACTGTGTAATTATCCTGCCTCACCTCAGAATGAATGTGTATTTGCAGTTATAATGAAAGGTTGTACAAAAAAGACTGAAAACACCTTGAAATTTGCACTAGAGCCTAGAGATTCATGACGTATAACAGAGCTTTACATGTTTTCTTTAAGATCACATTAAAGTTAAAAAAATTGGTCAACTGATTTACAAACATGATGGCATTTTTACAAGCAATATTGCAGCATGTTTTGAGGCAACATAAGGCTGATTTCAGTCTAAGGCACCTCATAATAGACATGCAGAGACTAGAGTATTTTGAAAAACAACAGTATTTTGAGGCTTTAACATGAACTTACGTAAAGAGTAGAGGACATGAAAGTAGAAATATGGTTTAATTACCACACCTATCACTGAAACCTCAACCCAGTTCCCCAAAATCCCAGTTTCAGCTGCAGAATCACCCACTCAGTACACCATGTTTTAGTTTCATTTCATTGCAATACATGTCTGGCATGACTTACATAAATCAATATTTTAGAGTATTCATCCAAGAGTGAAATTATATTGAAATGACAGCATATACTGTGCGTAACGTGAATGGACAAAACAACTCAGACCCCTTTAGAATTGGACTCAAATGTCAAAACACCCTGTTACTTTTATAATTAATTTACTCAGAAACTCAATGTGCTTCGGAAGCATTATGCTGGAGGTCAAAAACACTCTTGATTAAAGTGAAAGAAAAACTAAATCCTACAATAGCTAGAAAATGAAAGCTCATATGATGAAGCACTAATGCATTTGATATGGCTCCAGTAATGTGAGTAAATGTTAAGGTTGTTCTTGTCCACAGGGAAACAAGAGTCACATCTCAGAGATCTGGTCAGTCATTACACGAGAAACTGATTAGTGTACTGTGGCATGAAACGCGTGATACACTTTTAGTGGCTAATGCAATCAGCAGGTAGAAGAGCAGAGCTGGACGATCTAAGCAAAGGAAAGCAATGAGATCTCAGATTCATCATTTACACCACACACAACAGCTTGTACAGAAGGTCAGATCTATCTGTTTACAACTAAAGCAAGATGGTGCATTGGTAGCTTGAGGACATTAACATGATCAAATCAGACAGTATGTTATGCATTTACAGTTTTCTTAATCTTAGTCTTTCAACTATGTATATTTGCTATTTGCACATAACCCATTTGGATTACATTTTGAAGCAATAAAACAGTGCACATAAATAAATATAGGCCTGTAGATTTCACACAGTTATTTAACACAATTCACTATAAAACATGCATCATCAATGTTTTATAAAAAAAAACAACACAATTTACATTCTATATGGCCCAACAATTACAAATTTAGATTTTCTAAACACATGTGATTAATTGTAAATTTATTTTTATATTATTATTAGTGAATTAATCTGATGAATTAATCAGCATATCAACATGTTTTAAACTAGTTTTTAAGTGTTTTATTTTGGTGACAGCCTTACTTTGGACAAACCTTGACTGTTTCAACTTTGGTCTAGATATTTAAATGTCAATATGATAGAAAAAAGTTTCCAACATACAGCATGAACATGTCCTGTGTGGCTGACATTTGAAATATGAAAATAATCAATGTCCTCAAAATCACTTTTTCATAGAAACCCCCCCCCCCCCAACATACATTGACTTTGCACATGCAAAATTCTGACATGATCTGAGAAGCTATTATCCCTCTGGGTCTTCAGTTTGTAAGATGTCAACACTGTTTATTTACTTATAACAAGAATTGATTTCTTGATATAGATTAAATCTGAAGGTTGTATCTTTGGGCATAACTCAGAAGAAAAGTTACTTTATAAAAGCAATTATCTCACACTTCCACAGCCTCATTGTTCAGGTTGCCTAGCAACTTTCTTGATGTCTTGCATCAAGCTCCCAATTATCCCATAAATCGGATTCCCTAAATCTATTTAAGCTTCTGCATCTCGAATAAGAGGAAGTACAGAGGATCATTTTCGTGTTAAATATGTAAAATAATACCCTTTCCATTCCATTGCCTTTCTACTGTGTCTACAGATACTGAGCTAAATCGTTGTTGAAGGTTTATTACTGGAAAAAGAGAGCTGTGCGATATCAAATTGGTTCATTCAACAACACCAAGATGAAGTGCTGAGACATCTAAGATTTAAGCCAAGATCATTTGAAAAGATAATGCTATGGTGCATTTCAGAACAGCATTTTAAAACTAATTTAAATAATGACATGTTTCCTGCATGGTTTCTAGATGGTTCATACTGGTTTAACTGATCAGTTTGGCTATTAGCCAGTACAGCTTAGACTGACCTTGAATGTAGACCATTATTTTTAACCTATCCAGAGCTAGGAACCTGGTTGAGCTGGTTAATCAATTACAACTTGAAGTGGTTGGTCATCTAAATCTGCCTTCTTTCATCAAATAGCTTTAAAAACATATGGAAGGAGTCATTCTTTTGAGCTGATTCTTTTTTAATGAATTGATCAAATCTGTTTAAATGAACTGCTCAAACGTACCAACTCGTTGAAATGAGTATGACTTCCCATCACTAAAATGACAGGAAAATGCAATAAAGAAGTGATAATCAGAAAGAAACTCCTCCATATCTTTAAACATTCCCTTTCTGGGTTAGTTGTCTATTTTTGTCATTAATGGGCCATTCAGAGTTGATCTTTCTCATGTTCTTCTGTCTGGGTGAGCGAGTCAGAGTCATGTCATGGTGTTCGCTGTGTCATCTGAGTAACTAAGTGTCCCTTCAGGGCAGTGTACTCGACAGTTCAGCTTCTTCAAGCTCACTGGACTATGCATCCAGCTCTCTCAATGTCCTAATTTTCCTTCCCGACGACGCAACAGATTCACAAAGAATCACTTCACTGTCCTCAGAGAACGATTTCAATGTGAGGAGGAGGAGGGCATTCTTATTATCATCAGATGAACAAAACACCTATTTCTTATCACCCACTGATAGAAATGAAAGGGGTGGTTCATTGCGATTTCGTTAGTTAGTGTCTAATGTTGCTGTTTGAGCATAAACAAAATCTGCAAAGTTACAAAGCTGAAAGTTAAATGCAAACGGAGATATCTTTTAAAGATGTCTTTTAAAATTCTGGCAGTTTAATGCCTACAAAAACGGCTGGTACACTCTCAGAAAAAAAGGTACAAAAGCTGTCACTGGGGCGGTACCTTTTCAAAAGGCACACCTTTGTACCTAAAGAGTCCATATTGGTACCTTAAAGATACATATAAGTACCTAAAGTGTACATAAAAGGCATTCAAATCCAGACTAGAGATGATCAAGAAAACAAATTATTAAATATTTGAGATACTATTTTAATCTGTGTAATCTATGTACTGTAAAACAATGCTGTCAATTAATTAAACTAATTAATCACAACTTTATCATAATTATTATATAGTTAATGTGTTAAAGGCAGGGTATGTGATTTTTCAAAAACACTTTAGAAAACTGATTCGGGCCGAATAGCAAAACAAACTTGTAGCCAATCAGCAATAAGGGGCGTGTCTACTCGTGATGTGGAGGAGAGAGCTTTCAGTGCATGGGACGGACATTAGCCGAGCCGAGCGACAGAAAGATAGAGATGGCGGATAAAAAAACAAAAGAAGAAAACGTCTGCGGAACGATAAGGCAAGAAGTAGGACCCGTGTAAATATCGGATCAGCTTTCCAGCGCTGGAGAGAACTCAAGGAGCGGAGGCCTGCGATCGGACGCCGAGGTTGCTTTGTTTCTTCTCAATAGGTGAGTAACACCGTGTCTACAACAGCTAAAGTCTGCCTACACTGGACGCGATCAAACGACCGTTGAAAACCATTTGAAATTTGTGTCAGCACGTCATAAATAGAACCCGGCAGCAGTTTTCTGTCGGGGATTTGTTGCGCCGCGCCGCTCACGTCCGTAGACACGGTGTAACATTGGTTTTGCTTTGTTTCACAGAACTAATCGTTGCCTGGGTTGCGTACGTATATGTGGGGCGGAGCTATCAAAATAGGGGCAAGACCCTTTTGGGGTAGGGGCGTGTTTGTTTTGGTGATTTCAAATATCAACATTGGCTACCAGAAATCACTTACTCTGCCTTTAATGCATTCAGTTACCTGCTATGGAAATAAAACTAAATAATAGGCATCTGGCCTATTATTACGTTCAGCATTTTGTGTAAATAACTTTTATAGTGTACATTTTTGTGGTATTAGTCTCAATGATGCGCGCACACACACACACACACACACACACAAAATCTTGTATCCAAACACAACTAAATGCAAATCAGTAAAAATTCTATAAAACAACAGCTAAATAAACATTAACCTAATTGCACAAGTTAGTGTTATATTAGTACTAATACTATTACTGTGTTTATTAATATTTATAGCTTTTATTTTTATATATACATTTTTTTTGTCATTTTTATTAGTATTTAAATTTTTCTATTCAGTTTTAATTGATTTATTTCAGGATTAGTGCTATACTAACAACTTGCAAACAAATATATATATTTTTTTTTAGTTAACAATAGCAATGCTTGTGTTACCGGGCTAAGTTTGACAGCACTACTAACAAACAAAACATCTAATAGTCTAATAAACACTAGTAAAGTGTTTTCTGTGACAAATGGAACAAATCCTGTTTTTTTTTCCCACTAAATAACTCAAAAATTTAAGGGCATGGTTTCAGTGAACTATTGCGTAATTTCTGGCCTTGCCGGAGTAATCTGAGGGATTTTTCCTTAGTGATTATCTGACTGGATTTAATTCTGTCTGAATGCTGCACAGAGACACCACAGAGTATTTAGTGACTGGCAGGAAATTCCAGATGGTGACCATGCAAAGTGTTTAATGGATTGCTTTTAAAACTCTGCTAAGCTACATCCTTCACATGAAATTAGATGTTTTTGAGACTTACCTGCATGGAAAGTTTCTCTGTCTTCTGTGGTTCAGCAGATTGAAAATAAGGAGAACATTACATGATCTGATTCATGAGCTGATACACCAAATAGATTACAAATTACAAAATGCCACTCAAATCTCACAAGAACATGCAATCAGGCTGCATTCAACAGCAAAGAACTGAAGTGAGATATTCAACATAATTCAAAAACAAAATTTACACAGACATGCATATCAAACCCATGTTGTCTCATTCAGGGAACTTCAACATGGCATGCATTTAAAGCACAACAAAGGGTCTGCCAATCAAATAATGTCACATTTCTAGGGTTTAGCAGTGTCTACAAGTTTTGAACGTGCTAAAGTCTTTGACATGGCTGTCTACTTCCATCTTAAAGCACCTATGTCAAAGAGCTACACACAACTCATCCATCAGCTCAAGAGGTGGAAATGGAGTGATCTACATGGCTACAGAGGTTGGGTTTGTCACATTCACTTTCATTACATTACACAGCAAGCGCTTACCCCAGTCTACTATTGCTTCAGGAGTCAGTACGCTAGAGTACAGCTCTGTGAAGCATGATTGGCAAAACAAGCAAAAGATTAAAGTATAAATGCAGAAATGTGTACATATATGCATTGACTTTAGCGCTTTTTAAACAAATGTATTAATAACATTAAACTATAACTACATATTATAAATATACTATTTTCAGGTTTGTGTACTTCTTTTAAAATAATGCACTATATTATACTGTACTCCTATACTAAATCCTACTATGAGTTCAAAGATACATTGACTTTATATTTACTATTCACAAGCTCAACTACTTTACTGTAAATCTACTTGCATTTTGTCTAGTCAAGTTATAAAAATGACATAAATATAAAATAAATAATTCTAAAATACATCATTATAAATTAGAAATAAATGATTTACATTCTATAAAAATAATACACTATACCATAAACTGCTATTTGTTTTAACTTCACTGTACTGTACTACAACAACAACAACAACAACAACAGCAGAGCCGTTTGATATATAACTATTTTCAGGTTTGTGTACTTCTTTTACAATAATGCACTATATTATACTGTACTCCTATACTAAATCCTACTATGAGTGCAAAGATACATTGACTTTATATTTACTATTCACAAGCTCAACTACTTTACTGTAAATCTACTTGCATTTTGTCTAGTCAAATTATAAAAATGACATAAATATAAAATAAATAATTCTAAAATACATCATTATAAATTAGAAATAAATGATTTACATTCTATAAAAATAATACACTATACCATAAACTGCTATTTGTTTTAACTTCACTGTACTGTACTACAACAACAACAACAACAACAACAGCAGAGCCGTTTGATATATATATATATGTATATAGAATTTTTGTCATTGCCATAATATATTTGTTTTAACTTCACTGTACTGTACTACAACAACAACAACAGCAGAGCCGTTTGATATATATATATATGTATATAGAATTTTTGTCATTGCCATAATTTTATTTACTATACTACAGCTTAACTATGTTACTGTTTGTTTCTTTATGTTTACTGTTCTAATATTAATTAATTGGTTATCACTGGTCTTGATGGTACAGGTGCTGATGATCCTTGCCTAGATCTCAAACAGTATACCATAAAGTGTGTTTATTACACTGACACTGATTGATAATTATATGACTTTTCATTGCCCAACCCTGCCATTAGAGCTCGTTAGATTGGTGGAGCAACACAGTACTCAGTGCCAACAGGATGTCTATACTACTAAACTGTACAGTTTTGTTTAGTTAAAGACCAGCCAATTCACTGGTACTACCACTGGAATATATCTGGTCACAAGATTTCAATTATTTAGCTCAGGACAGTCCAGATCACAGTACCTAAAGGAACTTGAGAGAGAGAGAGGGAGGAGCTGCATCCAATTCCCTCATTTATTTACGTGTTTTGACAACAGATCCATGGAAAACTTGATCACAAGTCTGGCTTAAACTCATGCACATCGTTAGAATGAAGCCTAAATTAACTCGACTACAAAAACATGTACATATGACCTTTAAATAGCCTAATATTTGTTAGCTGTCTAGTTATCTGTTCTAATCTATCATATCTATTTTTCTAGTATGCAAAAATAAAACCAGTATAACATAACGTGCCTCTTCAGTGAAGGACTACTCAAGTTATTTGAGGATACACAAGAAAGTGAAACCATATTTGCAGAAGTATTCAAATACATTTACATGCACACGCATATTTACAGAACAATACGAGATGAAAGTGTTTGGAAAGTAAGCTCACCCTGTTGTCTGGGCTCCATATCAGCTGTAGTGTGCAAATGCAGGTCCAGTTCACATTAACAGCACCTCTCAGTTCCGAGAAATACCCCGTCCAAAACAACCGCTCCAGACACGCACTCTCTGCTCTCAAAACCCCGCCCATTACAGGGCAGCTTCAGCCACAGACCAATGGGAACTGTTCTAATTAGCATATTCTAATTTAATAATACATGCCATGGTAAATAACAACAGCCGTAAGTTCCTACATAAAAAACAAAGATATGTATAGATTTATATGATTAAAGACTACAACGGTTGTCTGATTCCTAAAGCACGTAAACTTTCATCTTTGTGGTAGCTGTAGTCCTTATTTGATAAATTGTTAGCAACTTGGGTTTTTAAGCAACCGTTTCAAAATCCAATTGTCCAAATGGAAATCCAAAAATCCAACTATTTGCAATTCATGTTGCAGAATAGAACGGTTAAAAACAATTTAAGAAATGTAAATCACAGACCTTATTTTACTCAAAACATCTTCAAAGTTAAAACCAAAACCCAGAGGCAACACGGCTCAAAAATGCTAATTCCTTCCGGGTTTTAGAGCTGTAAACAAAAAAAGTTATTAATAAAATCCAGGTAAATTTGCACAGTCTAGGATGTCTAGTTCTTTTTTCTTTGTTTACAATGACGTGAGTTTGGCATACCACACCGATGATGTCTTGAGTGACACGTTTGCCTGAGAGCAGCGAGTTTACGGTCGGTTACATTATCGTTCCAGTCAACAGCGGCATCTCCTGGTGAGACACGGAAAAACGTGATGAATGAATGATATTTTTGCAATTTTACACATAATAATCAACGATGATCACATTACACAAAACTGAAAAGCATTGTGTTCAAATAGGATTCCAGAAGTCGCAAGAGTCGCAATAGTTCCCAAAAACATCATTACCACAACATGATATTTATTTGACAACCCATTTTCATTTGAGTTTGCTCATTGAAATATTCATATAGCTTATAGGCTTTTTATGACTCGTAAACATAAACACAATTAATCAAAAACTACTGATAAACGAGGAAGCGTCAATAAGTCAATAACATTTGCAGTACCATGTTTTAACAGTAAGAACTACAACATACAATTGTGAGTCACGTGTTTATTGTATTAAACTGACAGAGATTGATATTTGTTGTCATTCTTCATTGGCCTGCACTGCTATTAGAGCCTGTTACAGTGGTGGAGCTGGTGTCAACAGGATGTCAGTCAGCTGACCTCAGGAAGCAGCTCTTCGGCCAGCAAACCCTAACAAAGTGCTTAGACAGGCAGGAAATTGATCTGACTGGAATGTGCATTATCAGAGACTACCAGCAGGGAGGGACATAGTAGGAAATCCGAGGAAACGGTGCGTCATGTGACACACAGGTTGAAATCTCTGCTTACTGATGTTGTTTGACCACCCTCTGTGTCCAGATGGTGATCTTCACTTATGGATAAAAATGATATTCTAATGGAAAATGCTCAAAATTGCACATCAATGTCACTATGCAGATAAGGATGTAGGCAATCCTTGACTTAAAGGGATAGCTCACCTAAAAAAACCTCTCACCTCAAGTCGTTCCAAACCTGTATGACCTTCTTTTTTATTTGAAATTGAACATAAACAATATTGGAACCCATTGACATCCATTAGGCCTATATAGACAAAAAACACTAAGACATTTTTCCAAAACATCTTCTGTTTTCCACAGCCATACAGGTTTGGAATGACATGAGGAATTCAGCATAATGACACTATATCACTATGACACTATATCAAAATGTGCTTTCATGTGTTTCATTGTAAAAGCTAGCCTGCCACTTGGTTGACGTTTCTAAACTTAGCTAGTGACAGCTGGTAGTTCAGCTGACAGCTGCACCCAGACCACATAATGAGAGGGACAACAGCTCTGTAGATTAGAAAAAGAAGACAATAGTTATTTTACTCCAACGTGTGGTCAGACTTGCATATTTTATCTCGCTGCACATGCAAATCACAGCAGTAAGCTTTCATTCAGCAGTGACCACTGTCACCACACACTTCCTTGATGTAGATGTAGGTCACACAGTCACCTATTGTATAGCTACAGTACGAATTTGTTACGTGATAAACATGTCAACTTGTTTTTCTGGCTTTACTGTATTAGCTAAAATAAACATGTTTAGAATTAATCATTGTAGCATGGTAAGTTTTTAACATTTGCGGTTGGATTTTTAAATGTTTTTGAAAGAAGTCTCTTGTGCTCAGCAAGGCTGCATTTATTTCACTAAAATACAGTAAAAACACTAATATTGTGAAATATTACTATTTAAAATAACTGTTTCCTATTTTAATATATTTTAGAATTGAATGCATTGCTGGCAAAGCTGCATTTTCAGCACATTACTAGTTTCCAGTGTCACATGATCCTTCAGAAATCATTCTTGATATGCTGATATGGTGCTCAAGAAACATTATTATTATTAATGTTGAAAACAGTCAATATTTTTGTGGAAACCATGGCCCATTTAGGGTTCTCTGATCAATAAAAAGTTCAAAAGAACAGCATTTATTTGACAGAGAAAACTTTTGTGACATTATGTCTTTAAAACTGTCACTTTTGATAAATTTAATGCGTCCTTGCTGAATAAAAGTATTCATTCAATCATTCAACAAAAAAAAAAGAAAGAAAGAAAACTAAACTACTGACCCTAAACAGTAGTGAATCTGTAGCACAAATTGTGAGCATGGAATACATGGCAAAATAATATAGCCCCTCACCCCTACTGTTCTTAGCAAACACCACTAATTAAAAGCCAAGTGAGACCAAATATTGGCAGCTCCTTTTAATTCTTAATTAAATATGATAAAGACATATATTTGCTGTCTGCAGGCCTGAATCGACTCTTTAAATCGGAAAATAAAGTGCAGCAGCAAATGTAACAATAAAAAAAAACACAATGTGCATTAAAAAAAAAAAAGAAAACACAAATGTAACACAGGTGTTGTGGAATAGATTCAGACACATACTACAGTATATTTAGGGAATAAAATATTACGGCCTTTGAAAATCAATCACAGCAGATGTGCTCTCAAAATATACAAAATAAACTCATTCATAGAGTTCCTTTGAGTAAAGTTCAATCCCATTGGTAAAAGGCACTCTGGAGAAAAATAAAAAAAATAAAAACAATGCCACCACATTGGCAGTCAAAGCTTTCGGTTTATAATGTTAGCATGTCGAAAACAGCCCAAGCTAACATTCTGACCGATTTCTGTTACGTCTTCCTCAATATACGTACAGATAATTCAGTTATCTGCACTGGAGTGATAAAAGCAGTGTAGCAGATGTGACTAAATTCTCCCTGAGAATAACAGTGGCATTCACTACTGGACTGAGTGCATCTTCATAATTGATTGTCTCCAAAATCCCATGGATAACAGCTTTGAAATGAAACCTGGCAACCACTTATAATCAGAGAGTTGAATTAGGTAGCATTGCATTGATGATTTTGTATAGAGCATTTCCCAAATGAGTATCTCTAAGCCTTAATACTCATATTCCTGATACTCCTGCCAGACCACGTTTCTATGGTTACAACCTTTCCTGCAACGCTTTTTCCTGTGCTTTCTTTCTGGCTTTCCTCCGGACCAGCCTTTGTTTGAGTATTACGGTAAATGACAAGCTCAAATCAAAACATGGGACAGACGCTGGACTTGAAGCTTTAAGGGTTGCCTTTTGTTTCAATTTCATTGCATGTACCCTAATACACTATGTCTAATTGTCAAGGTTATATACTTGTTGACATGCTACAGTATTCGGTTTTTGTAACAGCATGAGATTGAAATAAACCCAACATGTGGCAATGGATTACAGTGGATATGAATCTATAACACTGTGCAATATACAGCAAAGGGACGCCTATTTGGGCTGATAGTCTTGAGCAGTGTACCGCTCAGTGGCTACATCTCAGTGTGCAAAGCTAAAACATACTAGAAATGAATGTCAAAATTTCCATATTATGGACTTTCAATTTGAATGAACATATCTAAGAATAATATACACTCGATTAGAAAATGGTTATGCATCCAGCAGTTTGTTCAAGGTGTAAGGCATGCACTATGCTTCAGTGTGGGTTATGAAAGTCAACCACACTGCAAATCTGGGATTCAAAATCAACATTATGAATATTCTCAAGAATTCTTCATTTCTAGGTCACATATTTCTGATATTAATCATGTGAACTCCTACAGATGGTGAGATGTTCTTTGGATCTTTCTCAAATCATGCTGGATAACATGATCAGGTTTCATTCAAACAGTTTTCCCCCAGATATCACATGCACAGATGAATCGCTCACAATAAGATATTGAATATAAATAAAGTAAATAGGGTGGATTTGGATTTCATGTTGACTTGAAAACAATCCAGGACTGCTAAAATAGACTATTATAATATGGCTAAATTCAAGTTTTCAGTTCATTTCAATTGTTTTCACTGTTAACTGTTACGTTGATAATATAGTTTGTAATAATAAAAACATTTTAGATTTTTCATTTTTAAAATGATGTATGTATATACTGTATATGTTACGCTAATAATAAAATTTGTAATAAAAAAGAGAACATATATACATACATGTTATTACTTATATTAAAAAAAATTAAAATTTAGTTTTTTAAATGCTTTTATCATTACAAATTATATTATCAGAGAACTAATTTAAATTTAAATATTAAATTGGAGAATTTCAATTCATGTAAATTTTTCATTTCATTTCACTCTAATTGTTATGCTGATAATATAATTTGTATTAATAAAAACATTTCAGATTTTCACAAGTTATATTATTAACTTAATGGCAGTGAACTAATTTAAATATTAAATTAGAGAGATTCAAAATTGCATTTTCAAAAGTGGTCTCGGAGTGGTCTGTTGACCCCACAGTGTATTTTGAGTTTGGTTTACAGCTTTAGATTTGTGCAAACACAGAACTTGAACACTTTTGCATGACACAGTACTGATTTGCATGACCTAGATGACCTACATGTCTTGGCGTGGAGCTGCGGGTCCCCTGTAATTCTGGGCCCTTTGTTTTCCACAGTGCAGTAGACAGAAACGTGTTTTGTTGATCATGCAAATTCCTGCGGATGTTGGCACAGCATGAAGGGCAGGGAGGAATAGAGAGGGGATCAAGAGGGACAGACATTAATTCATCAACTCTCAGTCTCCATCATCAAGCACTAAACGCTTACAGATTATAACATCTGATGCACGTCATAAATAGATTGAAAGACAAAATCATTCACGCTGTGTGGCTCCACTGCATAACACACCCTGCAGGAAATTATTACCAGTCTATAGTTCCATTCCTAAAAATGAACTGAATTCAAATCCGTTTGGGGGGTTATAAATAAAACATTCCAAAAACAGAATCTCCTCAATTAGACTTTGATCACGATGCCAAAAACGCCATGTGGAGGAAAGGGTCACTGTGCAATTGAGGATATTCACGAGATGCAGCGAACAGGAAAACTGCACGTCGTGATTGTTGTATGTGTTTGGTCACTTGGCACCCAGGGCTATTTTTAGGGTGCTTGTGTGTCCAGGTCCTGAGCAGGATGACCCAAGCTGAATCAGCACAGCCAGCGGCCCGACCCCTGTGAGCGCTTCCTCCTCCTCTTACAGATGTAGTAGATAGGCAAAGCAAACAAGCCTGCAGAGAGATCAGTCACAACACAGGACAGCTCGGTCACACGAAACAAGGTTGAAAACAAGAAACTCATCTATCCAATAATGTGCTTTACAAAACAATTAACCAAATTCAAATATATATATACACAGGTGCATCTCAATAAATTAGAATGTCGTGGAAAAGTTCATTTATTTCAGTAATTCAACTCAAATTTCAGTGTACCGAATTAATACATTTTTTTATCCACTGCATGTTTAGAACTTCCGTGGAAGCTGAGCTATTGATATTTAGAAATTATTTTTGTATGGTATATTGATATATTTGGGAACACAATAATTCTAACTAAAATATGTGCTTTGCTAAAATATTTTGCATCCAGAAGTGGAGAACAAATCTCTTCTGCCGTTTACAACAGAACCATAAACTGCAGTATGAAGAGTGTGTTGCAGCAGTAATAACAGACTTTTGTTTTTATTAAAGACAAAGGTAGTTTGTTCAGAAAACCAGTCTAAAAAACAACAAAAAAGTTTTATTATTATTTTTACCTTTTTTTATTATTTTCTTTTTTCATTCATTCTTCAATTGTATTTTCATGATTATAAAGATTAAATTTTTTACTTTCAGGACTATGAAGGGTTTTTTCCTCAAATTCCTAATTCCTAAATGTGTCTAACTAATTTTGTGAGTTTGTTTTTCAAATACTTTTTTAAAATGTAATTTCATTAGACTTTTTAATGTTCTTATTAGAGATTATAATACATAAATTAATGACAATAAAACAAATATGGCCAGGATGCATATCAATAATTACTTTTTATAATTTAAAAATATAAATTTCTTGGACTAGACAGTTGAATGATACCCAATATGCTCAATATGCATATTGCCTTTCCACATTTTTGAATTTGGAAATAAAACCATTGTATTTCATGTCACAACCACATTTATATTTTCACTAAAGAACTGAAAAAAGGGCTTTATTGTCATGAAAATGTTACAATTATTTTACAAAAGTGCTATAAAAAGCTAATTACATCAACTGTTTTCTTTTGAATTTGGAATAAAATACAACTCAGACATTTTCCTGACAGGCTTTGTGAGATTCAGGAAGTGTAACACAATCCTTACCTATGACCAAAGCCAGAGCTCCAACAACTACCACGAGGACAATGACCACTGGAGCCACCAGCACTTTACTCACTGTGAAACGAGGAACAGAAAAGCATTCAGGCTCACAAAGACAGACACATTTAGAATTCTTATCTACTGCTGGACTAAAAAGAAATGGATGGTGTGCATTTGTCTTTCTCAGCAAGTCAGTTGGTTAAAGTGAACCCTGTGACCTGTAGACCAAACACTTGTGTCTGTGATGTATGAATGGTTGGGTATTATACTACAGTTCGTTGCACTAGCCTGAGGACACTACACAAACACCGGCTCACGTAAAGTATACAGATATGCAAACTAAAAGCAGATCATAGAGTCTGTCATATCTCTGTGCTATTACTAACTGGCGTTATCAGGGCGTTAACTAAACGGTAACACTTTATTTCGATAGTCCACTTTAGACATTCTATTTACAGTAAGTAACTTTGCAACTACATGTCAACTAGCAGACTGGTACAGGAAACAAGCTGGTATGCAGAGCACCTAAAAGCACATTCTGATAACAAATGGACAAGAAATCTCAAGATAACCCAATGTTATGTTTCCAAAGTAACCCCTAGTACTCCAAAATAACTTAAATAAATCAAGTTGTGCTCTCTGCTGCAAACTCACTACAAACAGAGCCTCGGACCAGCCGGCGCAGATGGGGTTTCTCAGGCAGGTAGCGGTACTTGCATCCAAACACGCTCAGATTGGAGGTGTGATCCCCAAAGAAGCGCAGATGCCTGTACTTCTCCCCGCAACGATAACAGAAGTTAGTGTTGCACTGCGTGCAGGTCATGTGATCACAGCCCTCTGTTCTCTGAATGTGGATCTGTTGGTATGGAGAAGAATTCATCTGGCAAAGAGTAATCAATTCACAATGATGCACCATCCAGCCATTTATTTTTTCACTTTCTAGTCAGACGTGTGAGCTAGTGGGGCAAATTTTCTTGAATCTGGGTCAGCGACTGACATGTTCAATTAGTGAAAGCCTAGAGCTCACAAAATGATCATTTACAATGATTACACTGCAATTATTCCATCAAATAATGCAGTAGCTGCAAATTATTGAGAATTAGTTGACATGTAGTTACAAAGTTACTTATAGTTAGTAGAATGTCTAAAGTGGACTATCAAAATAAAGTGTAACCAACTAAACTAGCATGGTCTGAAACAGTGTAAACTGCTCTTTTAGGTGCTCTAGTTGTGTCAGAACCATTTATTTTTGTGATATAACCTAGAAGTGAACTTGTATTTCATCTGCGTAAAAATTAGTGCAAGGGTTGTACAGCGGCATACAAATACAAAAATATACATATTTAACTTTACAGTTATACAATTGTATATATACACACACACAACAGTATGTCTGTACACTGATGTTTATTGGTGAGCTTGCAATCTAAATGAATTAATCAAGATAATAAAGAGATTATACATAAATAATGCAACTTTTTTGGCCATGTTTGACTCAAAATGATCATAAAACTTTTTTCTTTTAAGGCAAAATAAAATGGTCAGTTAGTAAAGTTTTGTGAGACTTAAATCTGTCTTAACTGCTAGCTAGTTGTATCTAAAAAATGTACAGTTAAAGAATTATCATTTCCAAATGTGATGAGGAAACACTGATATATACAGTGGGTACGGAAAGTATTCAGACCCCCTTAAATTTTTCACTCTTTGTTATATTGCAGCCATTTGCTAAAATCATTTAAGTTAATTTTTTTTCCTCATTAATGTACACACAGCACCCCATATTGACAGAAAAACACAGAATTGTTGACATCTTTGCAGATTTATTAAAAAAGAAAAACTGAAAAATGCTCAGTATTTAGTAGAAGCACACTTAAATAAATCAAGTTGTGCTCTCTGCTGCAAACTCACTACAAACAGAGCCTCGGACCAGCCGGCGCAGATGGGGTTTCTCAGGCAGGTAGCGGTACTTGCATCCAAACACGCTCAGATTGGAGGTGTGATCCCCAAAGAAGCGCAGATGCCTGTACTTCTCCCCGCAACGATAACAGAAGTTAGTGTTGCACTGCGTGCAGGTCATGTGATCACAGCCCTCTGTTCTCTGAATGTGGATCTGTTGGTATGGAGAAGAATTCATCTGGCAAAGAGTAATCAATTCACAATGATGCACCATCCAGCCATTTATTTTTTCACTTTCTAGTCAGACGTGTGAGCTAGTGGGGCAAATTTTCTTGAATCTGGGTCAGCGACTGACATGTTCAATTAGTGAAAGCCTAGAGCTCACAAAATGATCATTTACAATGATTACACTGCAATTATTCCATCAAATAATGCACTTCTCAGTATTATGGGTTGAGAAACTCGTTCACAAAGGGAAGGTTCTCAACTGAAAGATGTTTGGTAAGCCCTTAGGTATCTGGCTCAGGTATGTGCACTATGCCAAACACTCATGTTCTGATGTACCCTCCAAAGCACCATGAATGCTCATGTCTGGATGGAAAACAGCAACGTCTTGTAGAACTTGTTGATCTCTTGCAGTTGTGTCAGTGGAAAGAAGAACTTTAATTCAGGATCACTTTGCCCAGACCCCAGTCTTATGACGTCTTATGACTGGAATGCCATGCTTCCCAAAACCGTAATTAAAGTTAGACAGGAGGAAAGGAAAAGAAAAACACACAATAAACACAATCCTTCTTCACTATCTCAGACGAGAACATTCGGTTTTTACAATGACTGACTCTGTATGTAACTCCTATTAATTTTATATGGGGCATATTTTACACTGCATTTTATTTCCCCCCTGAAGGCTAGTAAAGATTTGTGCACTTAAAACTGTGACAGAAGAGTTTTCCACCTCTTTCTGACTAAAATTAAATTAAAATTAAGAAGGCTTGTTTTTGCTACCGTACCTTTAAGACTTCAGTCAGACTTCAAAATAAGGTTCTATTGACATTAGGTAAAGCAATAGCTAACATAAAAAGTTGTATTCAAGCTGTATAAATAAACATTAGTTAATGTATTAAATGAACACGAATTGATTCAAGATATTATATTATATATAACTCATGTTAACAAATTGATCTTTACTGTAAAAATCACCAAGACTATATGCAAATGACCTGCATTACCAATCAAACATCTGGGGTCAGTAAGAATTATTTATTTTTAAGGAAATTAATACTTTAATTCAGCAAGGATGTATTAAATAAATAAAAAATGACAGTAAGGACATTTATAATGTTACAAAAGATTTCAATTTCAGAGATTGCTGAATTGGTGAAGAGAAGAAATTGCTGAAAAAAGTTATTTTTTTCTTTTTGCGCACAAAAATTATTCTCGTAGCTTTATAAAATTACGGTTGAACCAATGATGTCACATGGACTACTTTAACGATGTCCTACTCCTTACTACACTTCTGGCCTTTGAATGTGGTAGCTTCTGTTGCTATTTATGCAGGATCATAAAAATCTCAGATTTCATCAACAATATCTTAATTTGTGTTCCGAAGATGAACAAAGGTCTTACGGGATTGGAACAACATGAGGTTGAGTAATTAATGACAGAATTATAATTTTTGGGTGAACTAACCCTTTAATATACTTACTCATGGTTATGATGTCAATACCATACCAAATGTGGTATTATGAACATTGGATTACAGTACATAAAGTAATAACTTTTCCATGTCAAAAAATGAATGAAAATCTAGTTTTCAGTATACATACAGTGCATTTTTGTAGAGCACGTTCATTACCTTGCAGCGTGGACACTTCTGAGCGTTCCTCTGGCCGTGTTCGATGACACTGGCCCAGTGACGCAACAGCTTGTCTCCTTTCTTGTAGTCTCGACACTTCAGGTCTTCGTGCCAGGGTGCGTGGCATTTAAAACACCAGACAATCTGGCACTTTGTGCACTGAATCTGTGAGGAATATTTGAAGAGACAGACATACAGTTTGCTTACTCAAGAAAGCCTTTTGGCAAACAAAGTCATTCTGATTCAGAGTTTAGACACATAATTCCACATTGTAACTACAGAATGGGCAACAAGCGAAAAACCAGACCTTATACTTATGTTCACTCTTGGTGGACGTCTGTTGGCTATGACCCTTCAGGGAGGTAAACAGGCTGCACTGGGGACACGGTTTTGTGCTGGAGTCCAGTCTGCTCAGCTCTAAGAGGTACTTGTATTTTGCCAGCTCTTCACTGGACAGGTGCAAAATCACCAAACTTTCCTCCAAGAAACCACTGCACTCTGTGATGGGACACACCAAGTGTGCCCGACCCACGTGAACCTTAAAAAAAAAACATGCAATCAGGCAAATACGTTAAAGACCGCAGCATTAATGCAGTGGTAAACCTTTGCATGACTCTAAGTGCAGTTAAATATGTAATCCATCCTGTTTGAAAACTGTGACGTGTGGAGTGCGATTTAGTGTTCTTGGAAATCATAGGTTTTAATCAGTGATTACAAGCGAGGACAGAAGCAAGCAGGAAGTGCAAACGATCTGTGTACTCAAGCAACTCAAATAGACACTGTACAATCAGCATTGTACCTGAGGTACTTCCAAGTCAACAAGCAACTATCAAACAATCACTGAAGTACGGTAATACGTGATTGAAGAGGGCTCTGCGAGTAGGAACGAACCATAGGGGCTAGTTTGCACAGGTTGAATGCGGTATGATTTGTTGATAAATGGATCCATGTTGAATGACCTTTCCCAGTCTCCTAGAGGGAGTTAAGGGATCTCATGGATCAGTGAGATCCATTTCATTCTCATTGTTCACATAACAGGGCTTTGGTGTAGCCCTACAGCTGCGGGACTATGACTATCGGCACCTCCCTTGTGAGAGGATTGCTGTGCGTCCTGCCTCTGGTTCCCCACCCATCTTCCTCCGCTCCCCCCTCTGGGACGACAGGATTAAAGAGCGTTTCCATAGCGAGAAATAATCTACTCTCCACCCTCCTATTTTTATGCTCAAGCAACAGCATTTAAGGGACATTATCTGAGGTGACAAAAAAAAAGGGACTGGTCAAGAGACTTCTGTAAAATCAGGCAAGTCTTGGGTAGTTACGATTCAGCTGGAATAAAAATCTGCAACCCAGTCTCATAAAAATACGTACCTCTGCGTACATTTCTGCAACACCGTTTTTATGTACCTTACTGCACGTTTCGCCGCAGTTTCAAAGAGAAGTGTCCACTGAGTGGCGCTAAAACACGGGTTCAATACGTCAACCCTGGCACGTTTTTATTACGTTGATATAGGTACGTATTGCTGTGTTTTTATTACGTTTCGTCGGAGTTTTACTGCCTCTAGTGTTCATTTTTTTGGAAACTGCAGTGATATGTACTTATTGGTACGTATTTCGCGTCTTGCAAAAATGTGCCCCCAGGTACGTATTTGCCATGAGACCGGGTAGAAAATCTGCCATGACATCTGGAAGCAATGCATTCTGGACCAAAATAGACCAGACTGGATTCTGTCTGTCACTGCATGATGTGAGCACCAGGAAAGGGTGATAACAATTAGCAGCCACAGTTATTACCACTATCACAGCGTCCATCCCTAAAATATGGAAATGGCTTGATAACAATAACCCCATTCTGAGTTAGGGTTGATAAGAGTGTCACAGAACAAGAGTTACTTTTAGAGGTCACAACAATACAGCACCTGACTAGCCATTTAGTCAAGATTTAAAAAAATTTTTTTTTAGGGGTGTTGCCATCGCTTAGCCTACTACATTTGGGCTAAATCAGGGATCCTCAAATCTGGCTCGCGAGATCCACTTTCCTGTTTAGCTCCAACCCTGATTAAACTCACCAACCTGTGATTTTCTAATGATCCTGAAGACATTGATTAGCAAGCTCAGGTGTGTCGGGTGTCCCGAGTTCAAGTCCCCGCTTGCGGACCTTTCTAGATCCCGCCCCCTTCTCTCTCTCCCACTTCACTTCCTGTCCTCTCTACCCTGTCCTATCAAATATAAAAGGCAAAATGCCCCCCAAAAAAGTCAACCTCAGTGAGAACAATAAAATAAGGTACGTCCCAATTGGCATACTTGTGCAATATTCTTGTTCATTTTGTAGTCACACTAAAAATAAGCGGATGATGCACTTATCCAAAAAAAAAACCCATGTGGAATATTGGACACCTCATGCACTCAACTGCTCCAGCTTTCTTTATATAGCCTATGGAGAGGGCCTATTAGACTCCTATGGTGGATAACAAAATAAACTTATCAGTCTCATACACTAGATGGTTGAGTGCAGTATAAGTGCACAATGTATAGGGACACAGCTTTATTTACCTAACTTCAGCCTGAACAGGCTTGTACTAGTTTGGGGACGCTGCTGGAGCCATTTTTAAATGATGCACCTGACTAATGCGAAAGATGGCTTTGGTAAACAGCACTAACAATGCTCATGTTGAGAGAAGGGCTCTCGTGGCTGATTGTGTGGCGTCTTGTGCTCGCAGCAGGTGAGATTCTGAGAGCCCGGTGTGCTTGGAGTTTACTTTGGGATCCTAATGAGATCTGGCACTCCCATGAGAGCCCTTACCTGAGTACGTGGCACCAACTGGTGACAGCAGCGCTAGCACTCCCCCGGGGCCACCCACCAGTTCTTTTTACACCTGTCAGCTTGCTGCTAATGGGCCGACCGTACAGCTAGCACAATAACGGCACTCGGCACCCACCGCAGGTGTGAACAATCCTCTCAGTATGGATGGATAGTCTGATTTTCAGCCTTCCATGTCACACGCTGGCATCCTGTATTAACTTTGACATGTTTTCTGATTGACCATCACCACCTCTTGAGGTGGGCTATCTTCTTGGGGAGATATCTTTTTGATGGATGTGAAAGAGTGCAGAACTCACTCTTTGAGGCTGGCCACATGCCTGCTAAGAATAAATCAGATTTCTTACAGTAAACACTCAGTCAACATAAGACAGCAACCAAATTGTTGTGGGAAAAGTGCAGAACAGACATGAAAATTTACTAGTGGCACTCATCTTTCACATCTAGTTTCTAATATTAGCACTAACCAGGTACGGATTAACTTAATCTAAAAGAGCAGTCCTATCCTTAGATGACTTTTAAGAAAACTATGCTGCATACGCAACACAAACCGCATGAGAAACCGTGAGAAAGCTGAACAGCGAGTGGCTGGTCACACACCTCAGGGTGTAAATTGCATGTCAATATAGAAAGTAACCGAACATTTTTTTATTTTCTCAGCAGATTTCCTGCATCACCTCATCTCATACATCTCAGTTAACGTAGGTTGTAGGTAATATTCAGTCGAGCAGAAACTGTATTCATACATTTAAATGGATCAGTTATTCTGCAAGTCTACTAAAGGTCAGTGAAACCAACTATACAAATCTTCTACCAAACCTTCACACAATCTGATTCCTTATATCAAATCTACTGAGGCATATATTGTACATCAAAGCAAAAATTCAAAAGCAGAAAGACATTTAAAAACTCCAGTAGCGTGCCTTTTAAATGCTGCTTTTACAATGCCAAAGCAGACATACCTGTAAATGTTTCTATTAACGGAGTAAAACTTTTACCAAATCCTTTAGTAAAATACAAAATTATGTGTTCTAAAACTTGGGAACAGGTTTATGAAATTGACAGGTTGATAGACAGGTTTATGAAAGCCAGCTGTCACTGCTTCAGCCATTTTCGGTCATTTAAAGTTTTTGACTATCCTGTGCATCAAGGTTGGGCAACATTCAGAATTTTGGAATTGTGTCACTTTCAATTTATGAGTTGGAATTCATAGACATTCAAGTCGAACAAAGATTTCCTTACTCCAACAGAAAAAACAAATGTTGCAACCTCCAAAAAATAAAACAAATATTTAATTTTGACTCATTCATACTCATTTAAATTCATCAAAATTGTTACCATGCAGCACCAAAATGCTGTTTAGATAACTTTATACTTTTTGAATTTAAGTATTATATTAAATAAATGCACAACACATATGCGCATCATACGTTTATATAGAAATTGCTATCATTGCCATTTTAATCTAACATCTAATGTTTCTGGAAATTTGGGATGTATAAACCTACATGTCTGAATGACTAAGTCTGTCTTAAGGAAAACCTGAATAATTAGGATGATTAGGGTCCAACAGACACTGTGTTTGTTTAGGGAGGCATTCACACAGACTGCATGCTTAGGTTCAAAAACAGCTGGAGAGGGCACAACAAAATAGAACGGAACGCAGGGATCTTGGATCACACGTTTAAAAAAAAATTACAGCACTATTTTTAACTTGATATGTTCATGATGCTGAAAACAAGCTTTGCTTTTTTACTTAAAGCAACAATCAAAAATAGCAGACTGAAGAAGTCACAGTTTATGTATAATAATGGAAACATTACTTAGAGCAGCCGTTTTGAGGTCTGACAGTAATTTATTGTTGAAGGCTATGTTATTGTTACAAAAGCAGTGTTTTGATGGCTGTGGCAGTGCTGCTTTAAAGGGTATAAATTTAAAAAGACACAAAAACTCTCAGAAATAGTTTACAGAGCCAAACGCTGTCAGCACACTAGACAGCTCTGAGAAGTTCTCTTTATTCATCTCTTTTGAAACAATGCTGCTAAAAATATTTACTACAAAAATCTAAATAAATTTGTAGATCTTAAACTCCTAAATTACTTATTTGATGAAATACCCCATATGTTGTTGGTGGCTATGATTACATGTTTAGAGGCCAATTTATACTTGCCCATAAACATGTTATACCAACAACATGAATGTGTTTTTATTAATAAATTATAAATTAAAGATTACAGTTCTTGATTTCATTCTGATTTCAATTTTGAATGGCACACAACACATTCATTTCAAAAGCATTAAGAAATAATCATATTATGAGACTGATGTCAACTGATATCATTACGACTATCCAAGTCTCTTTAAACATAATACGTAAACCACTAATGAACCCAGTGCAAGCCAGCATTCTGAAATATTACTACTAAGAATGAACCAAACGCCCTTGCCATAGGCACCTGACATTTAGACCAGCCGCCCCATTTGCCAAACCCAACACAAAGGCCTGAAATGAGAAACAGTGGCTCGGTTACGTTAAATATTAGCTATTTAAATGAGTCTTTTGTAGTGCAAACCTCTTGCCATTTCTCTTCAGTGAAAGTGCACATTAACCGATCGCCCTTTCCTTTCATCTGCTTACAAACCATATTCACAGCATTCATTTGATCTCATATATTCTTATTATCTAAATTGCTTTTGAAACCATGCACCGCACAGGTCTAAAACTGACTGCAGTGAAAGCAGGATTGTTGAATGTCACATTTAAAAGTAGAAAAGTGCACAAATGAGCATTCGAATCATACAACAAAAGGGAAAACTTAACTCATAAACTCAAACGTTAAAGGAATAGTTCACCCGAAAATGAAAGATATTTTGATGAAAGTTGCAACAGTCCAAAAAACTAAAGTCAATGGGGTTCAAAACAAGACAATGAGAGTGAGTAAATGATGACAGAAATTTCTTTTTGGGTGGACTATCCCTTTAAATGAAATAATTTCCAAAGTAAAAACCCAAATCTAGTCATAGATTGCACTTCACTTTAGGGCTGCACAATTAATCGAATTTCTAATCGCGATTACAATTATGGATGCCACAATTACATAATCGTTCAAAGTCCACTTATGTTATTCTGCGTGCTTAAGATGCATTTTTTTCTTTCTACATGTTATCTTAAGGGTTTTCCCCATTATTTTAATTTTAGTATGACATTATAATACCATTCATATTTATAATTTAAAGAAGCAACCAATCCGATGTCTTAGTTGACATTCGAGGCTTAATACTATAGTAAAGCACTAACGTTTTTTTCAGTTAGAGAGTTTTCAGCTTGTTTATTTTCAAATAAAAATACGGCACGCAGTTGCATCAAACAATCGTATAAACGTCATTCAATATAAATTGTGATAATTGTAATTAATAATCGCAATTACA
>NW_015662163.1:1587142-1610532 GCF_001515625.1 Sinocyclocheilus rhinocerous
AAAGCGGCAATTAATTGTTCAAAGTCCACTTATGTTATTCTGCTCGCGTAAAAAGATGCGTTTTTTTGTTTCTACATGTTATCTTAAGGGTTTTTCCATTGTTTTAGTTTTAGTATAACATTATAATACCATTCATATTTTAACTTTTTTTATAATTTAAAGAAGAAACCAATCCGATGTATATTTGACATTTGAGGCTTAATACTATAGAAAAGCACTAAAGGTTTTTCAGTTAGAGTGTTTTCAGCTTGTTTATTTTCATATAAAAATACGGCATGCAGTTGCATCAAACAATGGTATAAACATCATTCAATGTAAATTGTGATAATCGTAATTAATAATCGCAATTACAATTTCAAGGGAATAATCGACAATTATGATTTTTGTCATAATCGTGCAGCCCTACTTCACTTAAAATTTTTGTAAGCCTAATGCTCACATAAAGGATGTTTTCATGTTTTACATACGAGTAGTAGCCAGAACCAGAAACGAAGTACTTATGCATTACGCCACCTTGTTATGATGCTGTACACAGCTGTAAAGCTGTCATTGGATACGTTTCAAACAGACAGGTTTTACAGGTAATCAGCTTTTTACAGTACGTCCACGAACAGCAAAACACACGCTGCAACAATGGGAGGAGTGGCGATATATCTGCAAGCGGCTATATAAACAAAATTCTTTTTGGCAGCATCATCACCATAATTGTGCACTCCAGAACACAGTCGAGAAAAAAGGTCTAGGCTTGCAGCTAAGCAGGCCAAGTGAGCTCACCAAACACTGGTGACTGCTTGGCCATGAATAAGACAAAACCAGACCAATACCTTTGGCCACAAAAGACAGCTATCATTACCACATCAACCTTTGCCTGACCCCCAAGATCATTCATGGGGGCAATAAATCTGAGCAGCAACAGTCAAGCCAACGTTACTTGATTACGACCACAAGATCCCTCCAGAAGGGCAAATTGTTTCTATGTTGCCTGCAAACCGCGCACAGACCTTCCAGCCAACAGTCATGTAATGTAATTAGAGGCTGAGTTCAGTGATTAAGCAATCAATTACAGCACAAGTTCTTCCTCCCCTTGCCAGCGACATGACTCACTGCCACTGGGTAGAAAAAAAACGTCCTCTTTCTAAGAACCTGATATTAGAGTATTTCAACCTAACTAGGGATATGAAAAAAAATATATATTTTTAGTTTAGGGTTACATGAAGGTCTTAAAGAAGTTCACACGAACTGAAAACGAAGTGACTTCACACGAAGTGAAAATTCTGTCATCATTTAGTCACCCTTATGTTGTTGTGTCATGTTTTTTTATGTCCATACAACGAAAGTCAACTCAGAAATTCTAAGTTTTAAAGATTATTGCAGTATGTTTTACAAGAACATAGAATTTCAAAATTTCACATTAAATTCAATGCGTTAATTGTCATTTCTTTGAAATAGTTTGTGGAATTTGCTAGCAATTTCCAAGTGAAACAGTTTCAAAGTAAATATACTTTCAGTGAATGAGGTCTGACCACAGCATTCTTCAGAATATCTTCTTTTGTGTTGCACAGAAGAAAGAAAGTCATACAGGTTTGAAATGAAATTAGGTTGGGTATATGATTGCAGAATTTTCATTTTTTGAGTGATCTATCTGTTTACAACTTGGGGTTCATCTGACATGATAGGATGCATTTCTTAGGCCACTTTTTCAATGTCTGCAATCTTCAGCTACAACTGCCACAAGTCACACTAGAAGACAGTTTAAGGGGTTGTTTACATGAGGCATGTTCTTCTGTTTAAAAACATAGATAGAGTGCAGTCGAATGAGTCTTGAGAAGTTTAGAAGTTGAAAAATGTTCAACTTGACAAGCTGTCTCAAAACCCCCCAAATTTCAACAGCCAATCTACATTTTTAATACTTTAAATAGGATTAACTTAAAAGGTACAACTTGTCCAAGTGGTTTTTATCAAGCAAAATGTCTAGCTAAAGTACCGCATGCAAATTAAAACACCATTAAAATGTCAAAATAAAATGGCTGGATGACTAGTTGACCATGCATAATCCAAATTTGTTTAAATATACAAACAAGTTCAATTTTTTAAAAGTTTAACCAAAGCCCTGACAAGACTCGATTTTACACATGCTGGTGTGTCATGTATCTTTCTGAGGAACTCAGAAATGGTCATGCTTTTTTCTATCACACAGACATGACTGTATTGTGTTACACAACAAGGGCCTCTGCTCTGCGGGAAAGGGAGTACTAAAATGACTAAAACTAACATTTCCAAGTCTATGATGATGACCACATGAGCCAGACCAAGCAACACAGGAAACGCATCACTTCTCCAAAGCGGGACAGGACAGGCTGAGAACGTTTTCACAAACACAATGGAGAACTTCTCCATTAACAAACAGAAATATGCTATAATTAGAAGACAAACAATCAAGAAAAGCAAATATCAGGCTGACTGACAGGTGCTCTTCCAACAAAACATGCTTGTCGAAACACCTTAGATTACCTTGTAAAGACCATAAACATGTCATCGTGGAGTATCACAGTATTACCAACACTATACCAGGGTATAAAGACAGAAAAGCACATTAAGATGACAGATGTTTCACAGCTTCAGGAGGATGTGATTCTCATTGCTGGCACGTAGAGGCATGTTAGGTTTGCATCAGTCCACTTTAAAGGTGGTTGCAGACACAAACAAAGAAACATCCCTGATTTTATTCAATGCTGAAAAGAAAGGAAAACTGAGATGGTATGGACGTGGATACCTGTGAGATGATGTATCTTTTCAGACATTCTTCACAAACTGCATTTTTGCAACAGTGTAGCGGTACGGTTTGTTTGTCATCAAGACAAATACGACAGGTTAACACAACAGATAAACTGTTGCCAGTGTTATACGAGCTGTTTAATCCAGACAGCATCAGGTCGGAGACTGTATGGGGCTCTGGATAGTGATCATGGTCCAATTCTGAATTTGGCAAGTCGGTGGGAGGTAAAACCAGCACATCTGATGATGATGATAAAGATGCAGCTTCATGATCAGATGTTGTTTTCTCAACAGGTATCCTATAATTATCATTGGCAATACAGTATACAGTGCAGTAAACATGCTCTTTTGATTGGCTGGGATCTTCACCACTCTTCAAATCAATATTATAATCAATATGATGATTCCCATCAGGATCTCCCAATCCTGAGTTGCTCTCCATGTTTTGTTGGAGACTTTTTGTGCTACATTGCATCCTTTCATCATCCTTTTCATGATCCAAGTCGTTCAGTTTGATGTCAAATCCTACTTTCTCCAGGTCTTTGGGATCTTCTGGATCTCTGATAGTGGAACCAAAATTCCTCCTTAAAATGTCAACGGCTCTTATGTTTTCCCTCTCGTTATTTTCGTTATTATTGCCTCCTGGCTCATGTTTGTGTTTATGAAATTCCAAAACATCCTTCGAGGATAACGATAATGATGATGGCACCTTCGCGTCGCTGCTGCGGACATCCCGGCCGAAATCAGTGCTCCGTGTCCCGCTGGATACATGGACAGATTCCCCGTCGCGTCCAATATAACCGGGCATATTTTGAGCGGTGACATTCATACGCATGGAAGACTCATCTTCCATTCCCGAGCGGTCAACTTTCCATTTGTGCGAAAACACACACAGTCCGCTTTCAAACTCACAAACTAAACACAGAGCGAGTAACTATTACACCACTTCCGGGTCCGAAATCACGAATCCTACTACGGCGAAGCCTCTGCTCATGAATATTAATTAAGTCACGTTGACGTTGCGTGGAAACGTTCCAATGGCACAAGGTTGGCTTATGAATATAAATTAGGCGGCTTTGACGTTATGTCGTTGCTTTCCAATGGCAAAGACTTTGTTTATGAATATTAATAGAATTCTTCAGCGTAGTAGGATCAATAAATTCACAGACGGGCGTTATTCTACTTTCGTTTAGGCTCTGTAGGTGAAGGCGAGTACTGTTTATAACCTATTAAATGCGCTGCGTATCTAACTATAATAATTACAATTATTAGAATAGCCCAGATTATACAAATAGTAGTAGCGTACAGCATGTTGTTACCGAAAAAAATATACGTTTCTCTTTTTATTTATTTATATTATTATTATAAACATAACTGACTGAAACATCAACAAGATTAAAAAACAAAACAAAAAAAAACCTTTTGAACATTCTTAGAATGGAATAAAATCGAATAGAACTTTTCTTGATTTTATTACCACACTGAGAATGATTCATTTTATATAGGCTATTATCTTACAGTCGGCTATAATTTTGTAATCATTGAGTTTCAAATATGTAACTTTGGTAATCCTACCCTTTCCTGTCAGTCTTATCTTGATTAATTTAATGTGTCTAGACACTAGAGGGAGGTAGAGCGTAAGGTAAAAACGAATCTCAATGCTGAGTGTGATGTTTCTTTGGAAGAGTAAAAGGTAAATTAACCCAGTAATAGGTCACCTGGGCACGCTGTACAAGCTGAATCAACATTCTGCCCAACCTTGTTGATCTCCTTTAGGCTAAAGAAGCCCCAGGGTCCCTGATGATATTTGCACATTCACAGCATCTTTAAGCCATGTAAGGTCAGAAATGAAAGCTTTACACTTTATCTACAAACAACAAGAAATTTAAAAACAGTTGTCATTGCTAAAGATTTTAATAATACTATACATGTAGCGTATGTAGCATGTTAAGAATTTCACATTTTATATATCGATATGCATTAGTAAACAGTGCAGCTTCTTGCTTCATATTATGCAAGCGCATCTAAACACAAAATGGCTATTCTTTCCTTGAAATAACAGAAAGTGTACTGCTTCCCAAGATGGCTTTTTAAACTGAACATGTTTGACAAATAGTCACTGTTGTGTGGCCATTTATAAAAGCGTGACACAAACCCGTCATTAATTAATAAATCAAAATCACAGATATTAGTCATGCTTAAACGTCCTTCTGTTAGGGGGCTAATTAAAACAATTCTAAGGAGTGACCATCTGTTATTATCGGTGATGAACCAAAGAAGGGTCACAATGTCACAGAATGCATTCAAGCACGCGTCACACGTTCAAAGCAACCAAATCCTGTGCTACACAGAGGCTCATTTGAGTTGTAGAAGCAAAGAGTCCCTCCCTTCCTCTGCCTTGAGACATCTATATTCATATTTTCTGGCATTTTAAGTGCCTAAGTGGAAACAAAAGGTTGGATACAAAGATTAAGGAAGATTTTGCCTGTGAAAAACTCATTAGCCTGATGCCAAAGAGTTTCTGGATGGTTGCCAGGATGTTGCTATGTAGGTTTTTTTTTTTTTTTTGCCATGATGCTTTATAGTTGCTAGGGTGTTCTTGATTGTTTAGGTCCCTCTTTCAAAATGCGTTTTTCTTTTTTGCTCAATTTATCATCTGGCAGGCTAAAATCTACAGTGGCACAGTAGGCTGCACAACACAACGAAATCTCCCCAACACAAGGCATAGGACTAATTTAATTGTGTTACGACTTGTTTCCATTGTGTTGTGGTGATTTTGTTGTGTTGCGACTTGTTTCCATCATGTTGCAACTTGTTTCTGTTGTGTTGCGGCTTGTGTCCGTTGTGTTGTGGCTTGTTTCCTTTGTGTTGCGACTTGTTTACATTGTGTTGTGCTAATTTCGTTGTGTTGCGACTAGTTTCCCTTGGGTTGCGGCTTGTTTCTATTGTGTTGTGCTAATTTCGTTGTGTTGTGCACTACTGGGTCACCGTAAAAAAAATCAGCATAAGATCAAACAATAGCACACTTCTTAAGCTGCATAATTTTAGGAACAATTCAAGTCCGCAGCTTGCAGGAATCATCACGGTGCTACTCAGCTAATAGTTAAATAATGATTAAAATGACACTAAACTGGAAAAAAGTTAATTATTTTCTAGAGCTGTGAGACGGAATTCGCAGGAAATTGCAGACATAGCCTACCCATTCTCCCATGCATGTCATGTGATGTGTGAAGTAGCAAAGCTGAACGTTTGTTGTAACAACGAATGAGAAAAACTGGATAAAAAAAAAACATAGATAACCATTAAAAACGGCAAACCTCCCGGGAAAAACTGGTTGTAAAAACGTTATTTACGTGTCCACGAGCGGAGCCGAAGCACGAATAAAAGATGCAAGACGCATTCAGTTGTATTTTTAACGGGAAATTGCAGACATAGCCTACCCCATTCTCCCATGCATGTCATGTGATGTGTGAAGTAGCAAAGCTGAACGTTTGTTGTCACAACGAATGAGAAAAACTGGATAAAAAAAAAACATAGATAACCATTAAAAACGGCAAACCTCCCGGGAAAAACTGGTTGTAAAAACGTTATTTACGTGTCCACGAGCGGAGCCGAAGCACGAATAAAAGATGCAAGACGCATTCAGTTGTATTTTTAACGGCTAGAGGACCAAACCTTAGAGTAGCTTTAATAATCAAATTATAAGGGTTTATTCCTGAAAACTTCAGAATCTTTGCACTGAGAAGCCAGCAATTAACTGATTCAGTCCTGTGGTAAGTCATTATACATTTTATACAGTGTTCCCATTAATACTGTAGATAAAATATTATGCATCATAATAATGATTCAACTAGCCTACTTATGGGGGCTTTGGCACAGAGCCCAGACTCAGTGTTTGATGGACAGGACTGAAACGATAAGGTAATGGGAGGGAATGCTTATGCCATCAAAAATTGCGGAGAACAGCTTCCGTGTCAGCAGCGTCCTGTAGCAAAATCTGGTCTTTCATCCCTATATATCACCTCCTTCCACAGCACAACCCCTTTGTGCTCCTTAAAACACCCCTCGGTCTTTGTACAGAATGAAATGTGGAGATAGGACACTAGTTTTATCCCTCTAAAATAGTGAAGCAAAATTGATTTCCACACGTTTTCCACACATCATCTATAAAACTAGAAATAAAAATTAATGATGCTGCCAAAATAAAAATTTATAAATATAAAAAAACAAAAACAAACAAATAAGGACAAAAATGTATATAATTCAATATATATATATATATGTTGAAAAAATGAATATCTCAATGATACTAAAGGTCGCAGGTAAATGCATGACTGATTAGGTGTGTGTGCATGTGATCTTTAATCATTTGCACAGCACATGACTGTAAAACAAACAAACGCCTTGAGCATTGATGAAAGAACAAAAGGCAGTGTGCAGCTGGAACATGTGATGCTGAAGCATATCACTAGTGCTGTGAGGGAAATTCAGGGCTTGCGGCGTATGATTGACAGCGGTTCCTTTTTAAGTGGAAGACAGTCATCAGTGACAATGTCAAAGATACAGTCTGTTGCTAGGCACAGTCGCTATGTACTGTATGACATGTTACTATACTTAGAAATGACATAATAAAGCAAAGAAGTGAAGTAACAGAGAAGAGAAGCAAAATAAAGAGTCATTGACACAGTCTGGTTTTATTTACAGTCATTCTTTAAAAGTAACAGAAATAGAAAAGGTCTATCTATTCAAAACTCAGCACTGAACCCAATAAAAACAACCTGGAAAGCTGCTTAAAGCATCTACCATGAGTGTCATTTGTTTTAGGATATCATAATTTACCATTTAATTAACCAGAATGGTTAAGCTACTCTTACAATGTATTGTCAAATAAAAGCTATTTTTGTGATTTCGTTCGGACCATGTTGTACACTCCACAAGAATTTCAACTAATTTCTAAAACCATATTTTTTATTTACAGTTTTGGTTAGAGCATTGTCATGGTGACATCACATACACTCCTGGGTAGAAGCATCATGCAAGATTTCCTGAACTTGAAGGGTATTAATTTTCATTCAGGCTTCCTTCAGCTCATAATTACTGTATGATAGTCAAATTTGACATTAACACTCTCAAGTCTTGTTTTACATGTATTAATGCAGGGTAAATCTCACGTAAGCTTAGACTGTGCCTTGCAAGTATATTGAGAGCAAGAACTTAAATATTTTTTTTTGCCTTAACTTTGCCCTGTTTATTTAATATGATAAAGTCTAATCAAGCACCATGTTGATTCAGGATGTATTTACAAATGTCTTGAAAGTCACTTGCACATGATGTAAGTCTCGCTCATCTGGAATCTGCTCATCTTTGAGTAGTTGAGGCAATCAAAAACCTTCAAACAACTGCAATTACACAGGCACATCTCTGGAAAACATGTCCAAGTCACATTTCACCCCAAAAAATAATTAAGTAAAATAAATACAATTAATGCTTTAAAAAAATAATAATACAATATTAGGACCATATATTTAAGGTGTTCCATTAAGATATTCAGGACTAAGATATTTAAGATATTAATATTCAACACTTTTTTAAGGACCATTAAGGTCCTAAAAATAATCCTGCGATCTATCTATATATATATATATATTAGGGCTGCACGATAAATCGCATGCGATAAAAATAAAAATCAATTCAATTTTTTTAATTAAAAGACATTTAAGATATTTTGTAACACTATTGTTGTAACGTTCTTTCTCATTACCATTTAGTTTTATTTTTAAAATTCCCAACATTCTTGATGGTTATTCTCAATATTTCATTACTGTAATATTCTCGTTGTGAAATTAAAAATGACAAAAAAAAAAGTCTTATTTTTCATAAGGCAAAATATATTTTCTCTTTTTTTGACTTTGGGGATGAAATATAACCTCAGATATGTTCTTGAAAGGTTCTGTGAGACATACCCATACAGCTTTCCTTTCCTAGTGTCATCATTCTTATTAACTGCATTACCCAAACTAACATTTATCACTCCATATCGAGTCGGATGCAGAAAGATTGCAGCAAAAGACTGCAGGGAATTATTTGCCAGTGAGGTCTGGAGAGTGGTGCGGCTAAAATATCTTTATTAATTATCAAAGCCACTTAGCCTTGCCAGTGCAGTTCACAAGGGGTTTGATTAAACACAGCTCAGTCAGACCCTCTGTTATGTACAGCCGTTCTGGATGAGAGCAGATTGCCATTTATTTGGAATGTTAACAGGATGTCATTTTAGGCACTTTCTCTCAGAAAATTCGACACCAAACCGCAGATATACGTCAACTCCACACAGTTAGAATCAGTTTAAGGGAAAAGATAATATACAGTGGAGAAATACATATTTCATCATCCATTATCAGTTGAAGAAGGGGAAAATGCATTATTCAGCTGCGTTTGGCATGGTAGTTTGACCAAAATGAAGATATTTCATGCTTTCACGCATCATCCAAGGGCTACAATATGCACAGTATTTTATGCGATTGAAAGTGCAGCATTAAAAAACTCTTTGTTGGTATTCATTTAGGAGGGAGGTTACAAAAGAAGCCATACAGCACAGCTAAATCAAGGGAGAACACCTGAATAGCTTCAGCATCTAGCGCAATTCTAACCTCTCGCTTAAAAGTTGGGGAACAATTGCGTTGAGAAATCATTTAGAGAATCGTTATTCTTGGGCTCCTGTTACTACACAAAACAAAGCGTCCGATTAGACTCTTCCACACACCTCCTCGCACATCACATCACTAGAAATACTGCATTTCTATCCCTACCCCTCTCAATATGTACAGGAATATAAAAGAAAGGCCCACTTACACGGCATAATAAATTATTAGTCTACTACAAAAGAGTGAACACCTGCACACATTAAAAAAGGCTTAAAATAGAAAGAAGTTACAATTGGTTTTCTATCTGTTATCTTGTACAAGACTCAACACCGTCTTAAAAAACAACAATATTCACAAGTAACCGTTTGGAGCGACTGGTACCCCTTCCAAGGTCGGCCTATGTCTACCTGAAAGATATTAAATACGCGACAGATTTTGACACCTCATGCAAACAAATACGGTTGATCCCATGGTGACGTCGAACGGATAAAATCATATTTTTTTTAGGACTTTCATTTAACTCCAAAAAATATGAATCTCTTAGCAGCTACTGATTTCTGTTTTTTTTTTTTTTTCGTAACTGTTCTTGGCACTTCCAAGACAAGTACATCCAGGAGAAAGAAGAAAAACTACTTGGGTTGCAATTAAACACCGACGGCAATTCCAATGCTTGGAATGACCCTTTGTAAACAACTGAAATAATGACTCTCCACTCCAGTCACCATTTGAAAGATTGTAGGACTAGATAACTAATATCATACTGACTAGTTAATGAACATTCTTTAAGTATGGATGGTTTCCGTGAAAGCCAGTTGGAGACACTGACACTATATCCACGCGGTCCATTGCACGATTCCAAGTCTTTCTTATTGCAGATCTGTCCGCTCAAACGGCTCCTCCGTTTTGCACTGCTAATGGCCGCAATGATGAGAGTCTGCTGAGGGGTTTCTCCACACGAGGGCTCTCTCGCGCCTGAAGGCAGCGCTCTGGAGGAGAAAGGGCTGGGCGTAGACAAAGAAAATCCACTTGGAGTCTTTGAGGTTAAAGTGTCAGCTCTGTGTTCCTCCGACTGTTCGTAAGACACTATCATGTTAAGACATTTACGTAGAAAGACAAGTCCAAACATCAGTTCGTTGCTTTGATTGGCTGATAAGGCAGTTATCCTTTTACTTTGACCTGTGAGAGAAGAAAACAAGTGTTAAAGACCGATCTTGACAGTGTAAACATAATAAATTACAATGCATGCTTTTAAGACTGATTGACTACTTGATTAAGCTCAGCTGGGTGAAACAAAGCGTATTTTTGTTTACAAAATATTTGAACACTTAACATTAAAAATGTATGAATGTCACTGGATTAACTAACAAAATATCAAACCAAATGGCATTCCTATTAAGAAAAGACAGCACACGCACTGGTGTCATGCAACCTTGTCTTTTGAGAGAAACCAGTGGCACTTTCAGTTGGACAGTTTGCGCTTAGCGTGCAAACTAACACCCATTATAATAAGTGATTTTTTTTAAATAAACCAAGACAATTTGCAACTGAATTTGACAGCAAGTGATCTTCATGCATTTGAGTTGCATGAGGTGTAGGACTGAACTAGACCAACCAGATTTAAACGACTCCAGTCCATCAATTAACATCTTTGTAAAAAACAAATTCATTATTCAGACGTTAACTTTGGTTAAAATAGAGTCCTCTATCCATAATAATGCTCTCTTACATCAAGTTTTTACTTGTAAATGGTTCTTGATCTGTCCATATTTCTCACCTGATTCAGATAAGACAACTTTTTCCAGTGGAGAAAGCAATATTATGGATAGAGGACTTGTTTCAAAAATGAAAATGTTTTAATTATGGATTTGTTTATTACAGACACGCAACTCTTTGCTTCACAAGAAGTTAATTGATAGATTGGAGTCGTGTGGATTAGCAAGTGCTCTTCATGTATTTGAGTTGCATGAGGTGTAGGACTGAACTAGACCAACCAGATTTAAACGACTCCAGTCGATCAATTAACATCTTTGTAAAAAACAAATGAATTATTCAGACGTTAACTTTGGTTAAATAGAGTCCTCTATCCATAATAATGCTCTCTTACATCAAGTTTTTACTTGTAAATGGTTCTTGATCTGTCCATATTTCTCACCTGATTCAGATAAGACAACTTTTTCCAGTGGAGAAAGCAATATTATGGATAGAGGACTTGTTTCAAAAATGAAAATGTTTTAATTATGGATTTGTTTATTACAGACACGCAATTCTTTGCTTCACAAGAAGTTAATTGATAGATTGGAGTCGTGTGGATTATTGTGATGTTTTTATCAGCTGTTTGGACTCTCATTCTGACGGCACCCATTCACTGCAGAGGATCCATTAGTGTGCAGGTGATGTAATGCTACATTTCTCTTATGAACAATCTCACTCAGCTATATCTTGGATGGCCTGAGGGTGAGTACATTTTCACCAAAGCAAAACATTTCACAAAAAGAAGTTGTTTTTAAATGATAAAACACTAGATATTTTAGACTGGCTAATTCCGAGAAAACCTCTAGCCTAATTGGTTTGCAGATGATGGCTAATGTGATACTTTGCATCTAACGCAATGAAATTCATACATTAAGTGTGATCCGTATTTTAAGTCTCCAAATACTTTTTTAGGCTGCTGTAGGCCCACATGTGGTTTTTTTTGCATTATGTTAAAAGGCTTCTGAGTGAGATCTATTAATTTCATTTCAGTTTTCTCATATCGTCTTGCCCTTCTAACTAATTATTAGCTGTGACCTTTTCCACTTTTCATTATTCTATTTTTCTCCACACTGAATCTCAAAACGCACTAAACAACATGCACACGCATGCTTTCACAGAATCACGCTGAGAAAAACCTCCTCCCTGAAATATCAAAACCTGTCATCTGCTTATGTATGGACCTGCCATTCAAAGCACTCCAATGCATTATGGAAAAGTGAGAGTCTGACATTTACAAAGGCAAGAGACTCATGACGTGACAGAATGATTTAGTCAGCCGGCCATGTAATAAATACAAAACACTGGCTGACAGTGAATATTCAGTGCATCTTCAACAAGACACTTTCTCTGAATAAGACCAGGGGAGCAGCCGTGGGTACAGACAGGGGTGCGGCTCTTTAAGAGAATAATTAATTTTCTCTGTAGTCTTTCTCTGGATTCTGTGTAATCCTCATTAATCCCAATTTTACAGCATCTGTTCCCACAAGACGAGGATGGAGTTGCATAAAGCATTGTTACTTGTCACTGATCTAAAAGCCCATGTAATTGCACCTTTCTGCTGTCTGCATTGGTGGCAGAGAATGGAAATGTGTATACATATACAGTTTCCACAAAACTATCACGCAGCTTTCAACATTGATAATAACAAGAAATGTTTCCTGAGCAGCAAATCAGCATTTTAGAATGACTTCTGAAGGATCATGTGACGCTAAAGACTGGAGTAATGATGCTGAAAATTCACCTTTGCATCACAGGAATAAAATAAAAATCACAATTTAAAATACATTAAAAAAGTTATTTTAAATTGTAATAATATTTCACAATATTTCAGTTTTTACTGTATTTTTTAACAAATAAATGCAGCCTTGGAAAGAGACATATAGTAGTGATAATAGAAGAGATAATAGTAGTGTATATATACTACGTTACCCTGATTTTCCTGAATTATTTCTTAACAAGGGCTATCTAGGTGGGAATTCTCTAGGGATAGACTATTTGTCGGTATTATTGGTAAATCAACACAGTCCCTTGCTATTTGAATCCATATGGGGAATCCTTTCTGATCCCATTTCACTGGCAGGATTCCAGTCAGCTTTTTTTCCCTGTGTCTGGACTGTGGCGCTGGGCAGCTCAGCTGTGTCCTTCCTCCCCTGGAGGATGGCAGGGAATGTTCCTGCTGATATTTTGCCATTGGTGTCACTTGTGTGCCAGGACTGGTGACGGGCACATTTGGACCCCCGCCATATGTTTTCACATCAGTTGAGCTGATCTCAACCACAGGCCAAAAATTACTTTGAATGATACCACAGAGTAAAATACAGCTGTAGCTGCTTATTTTTTATATACATATACATATATGTATACATGTATAATGTCTATGTATACATGTATATAAACATACACACATGTCTGGTTTGCTATCCTTGTGGGGACTCTCCACAGGCGTAATGGTTTTTCTACTTTTCAAACCGTATTTTCTATCGCACTACAACAACCCTACACCTAAACCTACCCCTCACACAAAACTACAGGCATTTTTCCATTTTCAAAAAAACTCAGGGTAACACGAGTCCCCATAGTCCCCATGGCATTCAGGTTTAAGTCCCCACCAGCATAGAAAAACACACCCTTGCTGAATAAAAGTATTAAAAGTATTAAAAAGAAAAAATTTTCTGACCCCAAACTTTTGTGTAGCAGTGTGTATTGTAACACACAATTTCTATTTTGAATAATCACTGTTCTTTTTAACTTTTTATTTATCAAAGAATCCTGAAAAAAAAGTATCACAGGTCCCAAAAAATATTAATCAGCACAACTGTTTCCAACATTGATTATAAATCAGCATATTAGAATGATTTCTGAAGGATCATGTGACACTGAATACCGGAGTAATAATGCTAAAAATTCAGCGTTGCTTCACAGGAATAAATTATATTTTAAAGTATATTAAAATAGAAAACTGTTATTTTAAATTGCAATAATATTTCACTAAATTAAATCATACATTTTGATCAAATAGATACAGCCTTGATGAGCATAAGAAACTTCTTTAAAAAAACATTAAAAATCTTTCTGATCCTTATTAAGGTATGTAAGTTCACCCATGATTCATTCATATATACCGGTAAGTCATATTATATAAGTTACAAGGAGTTTTATTTTAGTATCAAGTCAAGTCAAGTCACCTTTATTTATATAGCGCTTTTGTGTCAAAGCAGCTTAAAGGGGTCATATGATGTTGCTAAAAAGAACATTATTTTGTGTATTTGGTGTAATTAAATGTGTTTATGCGGTTTAAGGTTCAAAAAACACATTATTTTCCACATACTGTACATTATTGTTTCTCCTCTATGCCCCGCCTTTCTGAAACGCGTCGATTTTTACAAAGCTCATCGGTCTGAAAAGCGAGGTGTGCTAAGTAAAACATTTCTAAAACGACGATTCAAAACAAAGTTGGTTTTAAATGATAAAACACTAGATAATTAAGACTTGCTAATTCTGAGAAAACCTCTAGCATTAAATTTAATTGCAGATGACGTGAAAGTGTGATCTGTACGTTTAAATCTCCAAATACTTTTTAGGCCGCTGTACGCCTATGTGTGGGTTTTTTGCATTATGTTAAAGGGCTTCTGAGTGACATCTATTAATTTCATTTAAGTTTTCTCATATCACCTTGCCCTTCTAACTAATTATTAGCTGTGACCTTTTCCACTTTTCATTATTCTATTTTTCTCCACACTGAATCTCAAAACGCACTAAACAACATGCACACGCATGCTTTCACAGAATCACGCTGAGAAAAACCTCCTCCCTGAAATATCAAAACCTGTCATCTGCTTATGTATGGACCTGCCATTCAAAGCACTCCAATGCATTATGGAAAAGTGAGAGTCTGACATTTACAAAGGCAAGAGATTCATGACGTGACAGAATGATTTAGTCAGCCGGCCATGTAATAAATACAAAACACTGGCTGACAGTGAATATTCAGTGCATCTTCAACAAGACACTTTCTCTGAATAAGACCAGGGGAGCAGCCGTGGGTACAGACAGGGGTGCGGCTCTTTAAGAGAATAATTAATTTTCTCTGTAGTCTTTCTCTGGATTCTGTGTAATCCTCATTAATCCCAATTTTACAGCATCTGTTCCCACAAGACGAGGATGGAGTTGCATAAAGCATTGTTACTTGTCACTGATCTAAAAGCCCATGTAATTGCACCTTTCTGCTGTCTGCATTGGTGGCAGAGAATGGAAATGTGTATACATATACAGTTTCCACAAAACTATCACGCAGCTTTCAACATTGATAATAACAAGAAATGTTTCCTGAGCAGCAAATCAGCATTTTAGAATGACTTCTGAAGGATCATGTGACGCTAAAGACTGGAGTAATGATGCTGAAAATTCACCTTTGCATCACAGGAATAAAATAAAAATCACAATTTAAAATACATTAAAAAAGTTATTTTAAATTGTAATAATATTTCACAATATTTCAGTTTTTACTGTATTTTTTAACAAATAAATGCAGCCTTGGAAAGAGACATATAGTAGTGATAATAGAAGAGATAATAGTAGTGTATATATACTACGTTACCCTGATTTTCCTGAATTATTTCTTAACAAGGGCTATCTAGGTGGGAATTCTCTAGGGATAGACTATTTGTCGGTATTATTGGTAAATCAACACAGTCCCTTGCTATTTGAATCCATATGGGGAATCCTTTCTGATCCCATTTCACTGGCAGGATTCCAGTCAGCTTTTTTTCCCTGTGTCTGGACTGTGGCGCTGGGCAGCTCAGCTGTGTCCTTCCTCCCCTGGAGGATGGCAGGGAATGTTCCTGCTGATATTTTGCCATTGGTGTCACTTGTGTGCCAGGACTGGTGACGGGCACATTTGGACCCCCGCCATATGTTTTCACATCAGTTGAGCTGATCTCAACCACAGGCCAAAAATTACTTTGAATGATACCACAGAGTAAAATACAGCTGTAGCTGCTTATTTTTTATATACATATACATATATGTATACATGTATAATGTCTATGTATACATGTATATAAACATACACACATGTCTGGTTTGCTATCCTTGTGGGGACTCTCCACAGGCGTAATGGTTTTTCTACTTTTCAAACCGTATTTTCTATCGCACTACAACAACCCTACACCTAAACCTACCCCTCACACAAAACTACAGGCATTTTTCCATTTTCAAAAAAACTCAGGGTAACACGAGTCCCCATGAGTTGGTGTGCATTCAGGTTTAAGTCCCCACCAGCATAGAAAAACACACCCTTGCTGAATAAAAGTATTAATTTCTTAAAAAAGAAAAAATTTTCTGACCCCAAACTTTTGTGTAGCAGTGTGTATTGTAACACACAATTTCTATTTTGAATAATCACTGTTCTTTTTAACTTTTTATTTATCAAAGAATCCTGAAAAAAAAGTATCACAGGTCCCAAAAAATATTAATCAGCACAACTGTTTCCAACATTGATTATAAATCAGCATATTAGAATGATTTCTGAAGGATCCGTCACGATATATACGTCATTCAAGCCGACCAGTCAGGTTGTGAACATATCACTATGCCTTTAGGTTCGGTGTCTTTAGGTTCGCTGTCAAAAATGCTAATGTGAACGCTAAGCGGACCAGGACCAAATGTATAATTTTCCTTTTTGGTCCGGACCAAATGAACCAAATGAACTGAACTACAAGTGTGAACACACCCTTTAAAAGCAGTTCATCATTGAATTCAGTGATGTCATCATCCAGCTCAGTTCAGTTTAAATAGTATCTGTGCAATCAAGTCGACGATATCGCTGCTAAATAAGTGTCCCCAACTAAGCAAGCCAGAGGCGACAGCGGCAATGAACCAAAACTCCATCGGTGACAGAATAGAGAAAAAACCTTGGGAGAAACCAGGCTCAGTTGGGGGGCCAGTTCTCCTCCGGCCGGACGAACCAGCAGGTTGTTCCAGCAAGTCAGATTGTGCGGAGTATCATTAAGATTTTTACAAGTTTTAATGTTAAATTAGCTTTTTATTTTTGTATTTTTGTTTTCATTTCAATTTTAGTAATTTTGTTGTGTGTTTTCATAACTTTTATTAGTTGTTTTTTCTTAATGTTAGTTTTTATTCTTTTTTTTTTCATTTTTTGCTTTAGTTATTTTAGTACATCAAGTTAAACAAAATGAAAATGAGAAATGTGTCTTTGGCAACTAGCTGAAATAAAATAATTTAAAGATTTTTATATTTTTATTTCAGTTAACGATAAAAAAGTCAACTATAATAACCCTGGTTAAAGATGACGTGTGTCACCTCAAATCCCCAAAACTTATCTTCCATTGGTTGGACAAACAGACACAAACTCACGTCATTGGTTGTTGCTATGCTGACTAGTTTAATGTTTTGATGTTGCCTATATTTACACTATTGGGGAAAACAACCTATGAATGGCATACCTATAGCTGTCTATACACAATAAAGGCAATCACTGTCTTCAAGAGTACTTTTCTGTGAATGGGCAGCAGACTAGAATATCAGAAAGTTCTGATTCTGATTCTGAATATCCGACAATTCTGAAGTTGTATTGCACATTACTGATTTTCAGTGACTCCTCCAACACCTCCTGTACTACACTTTGGTCTTCCATCAAAGAGCTGTCTCCATATAGATCATGGGCCTAAGCTTTGATAGCATTGCTGTCTCACCTCCTGGCATAATGGAGTGCATTGTGGACATAAAGGCTGACTCTGTAGAACACAATCACCAATAGATCAGTGTCAATAAGCCAAATCCTCTTAAATCTCCCAGCAATCACCCAGTCCCACCTCTGAGCATTCAACTACTTACTCATAAACATTTAAGCTGCCAACAGAGACTAAGCAAACAGATCACCTCCCCTAATATTGACCTAAGCTATTATCCCAGCCAGACTGACGATGATATTATTTCTTCGAGATGTTCCGCTAGAGATACTCCTCAGGGTTTTGTTTTGCTCCAGGTCTGTCACGGACCAGCTCTCATAAAACTACTCCACAGTATGTCCGGTATGTCCAACAGAGAGTGTTGTGCACCCAGATACAAACACAATGACTCACTGTACAACAGCACAAGAGTCTAGAGACTACGGCTGCAGCACAAAATCTATACGGAAAATAGCTGATAATGAATTTCTTTATCAGTTGTTGCCGCTATTACTACAACTTACATAACTGTAAGTCTTTTGAATTTAAATAAATGACTTTTGTTCAATTATATAAGAAATAAAATTGCAATTTATACATTGGACAAATAAATAATTTTCTAATATGAAAATATAATAAAATCAATGCCATGCTTTCTTTCTATAACATAAAATATTATATATATATATGAAAATTACTTTAACATTTTCATTGTTTTTTTTTGAAATACTAAGTAAATAAATAAGGTAACACTTTATTTTATGGTGTCCTTGCTACACGTTACATGTACTTACTATTATAATAACAATAAGTGATGCATAATTACATTACATAAATAATTACAATGACTATTACAAATAAAATTTTAATAATTACATATAAATATTCTGATATTTGTTATACATTCAAAGTCACAATTTCATTAACAAATTTAAATAAAAAAATCTTACACAGATAAATTATTATTATTATTATAAATAAATATAAATATTCTGATAATTGTTATGACTTAAGTAATTTCATTAATAAATGTACATTAAAAATAAGTCAATACATTTATCTGACAAATAAATAAATACGTTATCAAAATGATTTAATAATTTATAAACATGTTAGATGCAGCTTACTAAGAAAACATAAATTGCCTTGCCAAGTTTTTCACTTATGAGCAATTGCAGAGAGCTGAGGGGAAAAAATGGCTTGAATAAAATACAGTGCACCATGAAAATTTACCCTCAAGCACCAGTATATAACAAAACACTGCTGAAACTGTATAAGAAAACGTTGTGTACTATAAATGAGGTTTGCATTGATTTAAAACCATTCATGTTTGTGATACTTACATGTACATTGGTTGTAGTTGCAAATGTGACGTCTTCTGTGGCCCTTGGTAACCGTACGAATCAAACCCTCCTATAAAGTCAACTAAAGAAATGAGAAAGGGAGAGAAAGAGGAAGATGGGGGACAAAAAAAGAGATGATTTATTTTACTGAATGCTGTCGTTCATTCAAATAAGCACTTTTTGATTAAGTATCCCATGCGTGTGTCAGTGTGATAATCATGAGCAGTGGATGATCAACGGCCGGACCCTCTGTAGGCGCGTTTCCATTACCCTTCAAATTGCGCAAATTGAAACCTTGTGAGACTGATATCTACGGAGGCCGGTTTGTGGCACGCTGCCTGTTGGATTATAAAATAGGCTAACATAAAGCAAACTGACAGGATTAGCCCCGGACCCCTCTGTGAGGGCCCACCAGCTGTTTCAGGCCCTGGAAGCCCCGAGTATCTGGGCTTTCCACAAAGACGGAAAGGTAATAAAGTGTGTGATAAAGATCCAGGCTTTGGCAATCAGAGGCTGTTTCCTAGACCAACGAACACAGGAGATAAGCTGTGGAATTAGCAGAGAGCTTCTCTCGTGCATCCCAAACAGACGGAGAACGGAAGACTGGAACCATTATCATTCTGATGATAGAATTTAGGGGGCATATACCTACAAATCCCCTAATCTATGTTGGTTTTATTGTGGAGTTAGACCTTTGTCCTGATCAGTGTTATCTGGGGACCCGCAGAGGTCAGTCTGAAAGCTTGCGCCAGCAGTTTAAACCAGAGCGCTCACATTTAGCAGGACACTGTTTGAATTCCTCTCTAAACATATACTGATATATGACATATCATGTCATTAATTAACATATTAGTTTCAGTCTTTAAATTGATTGACAGTCCTTAAAATATTTTTTACAATTCAATAACATACAAAAATGAAAAAGACAACAAAAGAAATAGTACCAGTAATAACAACAACAACAACAACAATCATATTAATAATAATAATAACAACAATAATAATAATAATACTGTGACACATCAACTCATATATTATATGGATTGTCGATTGTTGTAAGTTTTTGAGTGAATGGTTTAGATTGGGCTTAAATAGGCCTTTAGAACCATCATTCACATTAAACACTAAAAACAATTTTTTTTTCAAAAGAATACTGGAGTATGTTTTATAAAAAAAATGATTTCTGTCTTTTTTATTTCAAAATTTCACATTTAATTCAATGTGTTACTTGCCATTTCTTTGTAATTATGAAATTTACTAGCAATTTCTAAGAGAAAAACACTAAATATTGCTTAATAAATATTATAAATATTGCTTAATGATACTGCTAATTAATTGATTTAACTCTTCACTCATAATTCATTACATTATTAATGCAATGAATATGATGAAATAATGAATATGAAAATGAATATAGACTACACACAGTTTGGGGTCAGTAAGATTTTTTTATGAAATAAATGTTTCATGCTAACCAAGGGTGCATTTATTTGATTCAGAAATAGAGTAATATTGTGAAATATTATTACAACTTAAAATAAGAGTTTTCTATTTTAATATAATTTAAAAAGTAATTTATTTCTGTAATGGCAAGGCTGAATTTTCAGCATAAATTCTCCAGTCTCCAGTGTCACAAAATCCTTCTGAAATCATTCTAATATACTGATTAGTTGTTTAATTTCCTCTTATTAGTATTGCTGAAAGCTGTTGTTCTTTGACGAATAGAAAGATCAGAAGAACAGAATTTGAAACAAATTATGAATATATTTACTGTCACTTCTGATCAATTTAATGGATCCTTGCTGAATAAAAGTATTACATTTTAAATCTTACTGACCCCAAACTTTTGAGCATACATACACACAAACCATTTAAAATAGAAAACACTGATCATTAAGTTACGCCGCACTTCAGAACATTCCCATGTTAATGTCCTTTACATAAATATGTCTGCAGGGGGTAAATGTTAAAATAGATTGCCTGAGGGCAGATATGTGCTCTTAAACAGCTCTGAAAACATTTCCCCTTTGCAGTGAAACAAATATCTCTTCCTGGCTATTCCTGCCAAGATAATGGGAAATGCTGGGATCACTGATTCAGTAATGAAGTAAAAAACAACAACAAAAACACACAAGTGGACAGATTAAAGGGTCTATGGGCCGCCTTGAGCTACAGCATTAACATTCAAACCCATACAACAACCGTCCCTCGACCTCAACAAAACGACTCAAATAGCTATTTAATCTGTTTTAAGCGACACATCCCAGAAAAGAGCCATTTTGATGGCACGGGCGCTGCAGGGAATTAGACCGAGATAGACGTTTTCTCCTCACAGCGTCCATATAGCAAAGCTTTATGGGTTTTGGCTTCACCCTTCCAAAAGCTCTTCCTCGACAAAGGCATTTGTAAACCGCACGCGGCACGCAAAGACTATCAGCATGAGTTCCCACCTCCCTGCAACCACAAAGCCTGATTGCATATCCCCAAAGGAAAGCCTTAACCTAATTTCCGTGTTATAGATGCAAAAAGTGTTTCCCCGCAGCTTGTGCGCACTGACTCTTCCTAATTCTCTCTCTCTTGCTTTATCGTGCTCTCAGAAGCAGAATCATTTAAATACTGTCCTTTCTTTAAATGGACCCTGGGACGTTACCTGTGATAGTAGCTGTAATTACGTGTGGACCGTGTTGATTGGTTTGAACTGTTCATTACCTTTGCCGAGGTGCTTCATGTACTATATTAATTAAAGCCGTAATGGCCAATATGGCGTCCCGATTAGTGTTTCTACATGCCTCAGGGATCAAGCCATCAATATCGTTCACCTATTTGGAGGATTCAGAGCTTCAACGATTATATTTCTCAGTGGAATTTTCCTGTGCCCACCCTTGGAACATCAACACCGCTGATAATCTCTCAACGGATCGCCGTTCATCACGAGCGCTCCGGCAGTCACTCAGACTCAGGCCGACCATGGACTGATTGGGAGAGACTTTCGAGAGGGATTTCCAATTACACAAATGTTCTAGAATCTGTCCTGATCACTGATTGAGACAATCAGAACCCCCACTGGACACCGGGAGTGCTGCTGAATGATGTTTGAGGAAGTTAAGCAATCAGTGTGGCGGCAGAAGTTTTTGCGGCGCAAAGCTTTGCATATTTGACTAATCTAAAGCCAATAAATTTTGTGAGAGGATGAAAGTTCGTTTTTGCACACATCGCTTAATTAGGGAGTTTTATTCATAAGGTACTCTGAAAAAGGCTAGCGAGTAACAATCCACACATTTCTAGGGATTCTGATTTAAGATGCTTTTCTCCACCAAAGGAAATATATTAAATGTTCAGGAAGTCAAATCTGTCAAAATCATTTACTGTGTGAGGAGATAATAGGAGATAGGCTAATGAGAATATATATTATATATAAGGATATATATAATGTATAATTTAATGTTGCAATTTAAAAAAATAACATTTATACGTCACAAAATATTTCTATTTAAAATAAATGCTGTTTTGAACTTCCTATTCATCTATAATGCTTGAAAATGTATCACGCTTTATATATATGTATATATATATATAAATTAAGTGTTTTCTACATTGATAATAATAAATGTTACTTAGGCACTAAATATTAGAATGATTTCTGAAGGATCATGCGACACTGAAGACTGGAGTAATAGCTGCTGAAAAATGAATAATGCACTGGTAATTTTCAGCCAAAACATTATCCATTAATTTCAGGAACATTTCCATTAACTAATATATAAAATTCAAAATACATTTAAAACACCTGTATAGAAATAAATTCGGAAAAGTCTTTCATATAAACACACACACACACACACACACACACACGTTTACTTAGCTATCTAAATAGGGATATTCCATAGGCGTAATGGTTTTTATACTGTACAAACTGTATTTTCTATCACCCTACACCAACTAACACCAACTAATTTTCTAACAACCTGCCCCTTACAGAAAACGTTCTGCATTTTTACAATTAAAAAAAAAAACTTTGTTTACTTTATTTTTATACCAGTTTTACAAATGAGGACGTCCCCAAAGGGAGGTTTTTGGAGATTTTGTCAGGTTTAGCTCACTTTTGGGTACAAATTTGTCCCCAAAATATGGTTAAGTAGGTACACACACACACTATATATATATATATATATATATATATATATATATAT
>NW_015662163.1:1611956-1613216 GCF_001515625.1 Sinocyclocheilus rhinocerous
TATACTGTATATATATAGTATACACACACAGTATAAGGATCACACTCTAGCTTGGACCAACATCCCAATGAAGTCATGCATAAAAACCCATATACGCACATATATTCTGCATTAATAGACTGTCACGCTACACTGGATGTATTCTGCCAGAGGGCTCCCTCTCCGTGATCTTAACATGTAGTGAAGGCACTCAGTTTAATGAGAGGCTGACCCTCCAAATACGGCCATGCTTAATTACATTCAGAGTGAAGTTTAATGATTCTGATTACTCGGATTATGAACTGATAAAATGCAATGAAAATACTGGACAAAGAAGGGGGGATGCCTAACAAATAAACAGCCACACAAACACACACTTTTACATGCATCTCTCTGTCTGTCTGTTTTAGTTGCTCGGTGATGAGAGAATGATGAGAACAGGGAAAATAAAGCTTGACTCTGCAAGAGAACAACAGTATTGATCTTGTATGCCAGTGTTAGGCTGCATTTCATTTGTTATTGTAGCTATTCCTCAAAAGACTCTCCTAAGAAAACGTTACAAGCATCTCAGGGCAAAACACATTAAACGAATAGTCATGATCCGCATGAGTTTCCGTTTCCGTAGAACACAAATGGGGAAATGTTGAACAATATAGTGCCCACAGTTTTCAATATAACGAAAGTGAAACAACAAAAAAGCACCATAAAAATGAACTCCTAAAAAAGCCATATGAAATTCTATGATAGTACATGACAACAGTTTTCATTTTGGGTGAACTGTTCCTTAAAATATAAGGAATATTATAAATCCAACTTCTATCCTCATTATTATTATCTAATCTTTCGTCAGGACAGAAAGGTGACTAAAGCGAATGACCCATGTGTCTCAGCGTGGCAGTGGTGGTAAGTGTGATCGTCTGAGCATTACAAATGGAACCATTTTCTCCTTGCTTTAAAACACTAGGCCACAGGCTGGTCGTTTGGGATCAATAAAAGCAATCTTTTAGATCCTGCAACATCTAAATTCAAATGTTTACTGGGGCATTCAAACTAGGCTAAAGATCTGCCACCAAGAGCTTTGTCTATGTCATTGCTTCATTACCACAGGAAACGAATATTCCCCAACAATGTTAAAGCATATAAAAAATATAATAATAAAAAAAGAATAAAAGAAATAAAAAATAGATATAAAATATATATTTACATTTTTTTCCACACACACACACACACACACACACACACACACACACACACACACACACACACACACACACATGACTG
>NW_015662163.1:1613253-1617366 GCF_001515625.1 Sinocyclocheilus rhinocerous
GAAAATACGTCAGTATTGTACGTTTTAGTGCCTGTAAAAACGTAAGTAAATGTACGTTTTATAGAACCACATGTTACGTAAAATACATACGAATTATCATGAGATCACGTTGCACACACACACAACAATTAAAGATATGTAAATATATTATTTTTTATTAATATATAAATTACATTTACATTTTTTCCTATATATATAGGATAATAAATATATTTGTAATATTATAAATATATAATATTTATACAGTGGTGGCCAAAATTATTAGAACACTAGTATTTTCACCAGCTAAAAATGGGTTTAAGTCAGTTATTTCTATCTTTTGCTGTAGTGTGACAGTTGGAAATATCAGTTTACATTTCCAAACATTCATTTTGCCCTTAATTTAATAATTCAGTGAGATTTTTGTCTGATAACAGCCAGTGCTCCACACAGAGATTTGATCTCATCATCATCCAGTCTGTCTGGAATGACATGAAGAAACAGAACAAACTGAGACAGACTAAATCCAGAAGAACTGTGGCAACGTCTCCAAGATGCTTCAAGAAACAATCAATGGCAAAATGAATGTTTGGAAATATAAACTGATATTTCCTCCTGACACACTACAGCAAAAGATAGAAATAACTTAGCTGGGGAAAATGCTGTAGTGTTCTAATAATTTTGACAGCCACTGTATATGTAAATCATATATTTAGATCTGATATGATAAATGTAATTTTAGATCCTATATCATTTTAGATTTAATACACATCTTATAAGCAGGCATTATATTGATTGAGTTATGAAGATATACTCACAGCTGTCCTCCTCTTCTGAAATGAGCTTCACAACATAACAGGCATAGATGAACCCAGCAAGCTGTGAAGAGAACAGAAAACAACATTGATTAGAACAATCAACTGTACTAATCAATTTGCCTATATTAAGGTTAAGTGTAGTGCAGCAAATAGAATTAAAAAAATAATATTTCCCGGACAGGTTTCACAATCATTCCTAGCAAACTTTTGCAATGCCTGCGGTTGAACGTTGATGTTAGACCAAGAAAATAAAATGGAAAAAAAAATGCAAGAAAACTATGGGGCGGAATGGCTATTTTCAAGTGTAAGTGGCACAAAAAAGTTGTAGCTAATGGTAAAAGTCGACTTTGTTGACCTAAAAATAAACCTTTGTAACATATACACATTTCATATGGTTTTCGCTCTCAAGAAAGAAAATTATTGAAGAATCCTCATCCAATAAAATGCTCTGATTTTGCTTTGATAAAAAACAATCTTCCTCTTTCAGCAGAAAATACATCAACAAATGCAATAAAACTGTCAACTCATTTCATGTGGTCATTATATCAGAATAAGTAAACAAACCATCATTGAAAACCATTAGTGGTTCATTCGGTTAATTAGAGATAAAAAAAGAGCATACTTTTAACAGTAGAGAAAACATGCTCATATGTTTTGCTCAAAAGAGAGAGAATCTGAAATAAAAACAGGAGAGAATGAAGAGATCAAAGATAGAGGGAGGTAGGCTTATTTTCATTGAGGAAACAGGTGTTGTAGGGGCAAGAGCTTTACATCAAACTGAGACACCGCCACAGAAAATGGGTCTTTAGAGCAATGAGGACAGAGCGAAGCAGAAATGTTGGAGCCTCATCCTCTCTGCCGCTCCAAAACACAGCACTTCTGAATCATAGAAGCACACGGATGCACAAAGCTCCGATTTTCCTGGCTCTGAATCACTCATCAGCATCCGTGTTTAAAGTAAAAGACGCTCGGTGGCGGGCTTGGGACTTCAACCGTGATTAAGAAGGATGAATGTGAAACGATGATGAAAAGATCGCAGCAGAATATTGAGTATTGTAAACACATTTAATGGACAAACAAAAGACTTGGATCTCTCGGAGCAGACTCTTTAAAATGCTCAGGGAGCACAGCTGGGCTTTTTATAAACCCTCTTCATCAGAGAGCCGTGTAGTTGTGTGTTACACCGGTGATTTTATAGAACCGGACTGATTGGACGTCTCTGATCGAATCAAGACAAATGATAGAGTGGGACAGCTTGAACTCCTGTTGTCTGCACTACCAAAATAAGGTCTACAGGACCATTGTTGGGGGAAACACAGCACTAATAAAACCCGGGTTATGTAATCAGCCGAGTTTTTTTTTTTTTTTTTTTTCCAAATAATGAGTATGGTTATGTATAGTAGATATTTACATACAGCATATATATTATTTATAGAGAATAATGATTTAAATATTAATATAATATAATATAATATAATTAATTTTATATTATTTATAAAAAATACTGAATTAATATATAATGATTTAAAAAATATATTAAATGACTGGATTTGAACATTGCATCAAAGCAGCGGTGAATTTGTTCTGTCTTGCAGATTTTAGGCTGGAGGCTGCATTTTTTTGATCAAAAATATAGTAAAAACAGTACTACTGTGAAATAGTTTTACAATTCAAATAACTGTTTTCTATTTTAATATATTTTAAAATGCAACTATTCCTGTGAATTTTCATCAGCCAATATTCAGTCACATGATCCTTCAGAAATCATTCTACACTGTAATAATTTCACCAATTTTAACTTTTCAACAGTCATCTGAACCAAAATTACATTAAACTGACTTAAAAAATCAAGTTGAATTTCATATAACTTATAAAAAAGTTGTATTGTGATGATTTAAAGTAATATAAAAACATACAACTTTTTACAGTGCAATATGCTGATTTAATGCTCAAGAAACATTTCTTCTTATTAATAACGTTGAAAACAGTATTTTTGTGGAAACAATGATACATTTTTTTCAGGATACTTTGATCAAAATAACAGTATTTATTTAAAATACATTGTTTTGTAACATTTTTTTTACTGCCACTTTTGATAAATTTAATGCATCCTTACTGTATAAAAATATTTCTTTCTTTTTTTTAAATTTTGAATGGTAACATACGTCGGATGTGAATGTAAAATTTATTTGTAAACCAATAAAAGCACTTCCATTAAGGACAAATAGACACCTGGAAAGAAAGAGTAACACAAAATAACTTAAGCAATGCAATTAGTCACCTTTAATGAGTAACTCAATACTACAACACGTTATTTTTAAAAGTAACATTCCCCAACACTGTGCCACAGTTGTGCTGAGAGCAAATGTACTTTGACATACTGCTAAAAAAGGCCACCTAGACTTGAGATTATAATTAAGAGGCTAAGCGCCATTTGCTATTCTATGGGTCATTTACATAATATCGCACAGCTATGTGAAGGACGAGGGCCCAGTGTGGTGTCACCTCGGCTTAGCACATTGGGCCAGACAGTATTTTGGTTCCCGGTTCCTTGGATACAGCACCCAGCGTGGATGAGGAGACAATGGAGGCGGCCAGCAGCTAGCATCTGTGTGTTTGTGTGGGGAAAGGGGCGGATCAGGGTTCAACACACACAATACAGGCTGCTCTTTTGATTACCTGATGCTAAATATGTAAACCAAATTAGCAGGATGTAAATACAGTCTGCGCTAACTGTGTGATGAAGAGCGGTGAAAAAAGACTTGCAAACTGTTTGCTCCAAACAACAAATATTTATATTTATATTTTTCTGGCCAAAATATATTTCAAATTTATGCTGAATATGTCGTAAACAGCACAGCTAAAGGAAATGTATTTAAAAAATTTTATATGTTAAGTTTAAACTTAAAATGGCAAAACCTATAGCAAAATGTACTTCAAAAGGCAGAAAAATCCATTTTTGGTCTTAAATTACATTTGGGGTAAATACTTATATTTTGAACAAAACAAATGTACATGGGTCAAAGACGTTAAGATGTCCGCATCAAAAGAAATTTACAAAAGTGATTTTATGTCCATAGAAAGCACATTAAATGTAAGTAAAGTGTCTACTTTTAAGGTTTTAAATAAGTTTTTGGAGGATAAAATGTCAAAATTTGGTTGAAGTAATGTTACATTGTCATTCAGTGTAACACAATATTTACGTAAAAATTCAAACAACATGCTTATTCTGACGTGTACATATTAAAATATATAAAACAATAAGGGAGCATATTAAATTTTATTGTGTTTTAAATGAGTAAAAATTCTTACTGAC
>NW_015662163.1:1617718-1619590 GCF_001515625.1 Sinocyclocheilus rhinocerous
AAAAAATTCTTACTGACAAATGGGCAAAATCTAGGATAGTGGCAAATTTTAGAAATGTAAAATTACCACTAATTAGTATTTGAGGTAAAAGTAATTAGTCTTTTAATATGTCATAAATTGATTTTTGTTGTAAATATGCCTGACAAGATTGTTACACTAAATTATATTTTAGTGGGTCTCTTCTGTAAATCATGGAAAAATGTATGATATTTATTTTTTGCTCAGAAAAACAAAAACAAAATTGCAATTAAATTAAACAGAAAACTGTAAAAAAAAAATTTGGGAGAAACAACAACAATTTAAAGCAGTATTACACTTATTGTTTTTATGCTTAAACTCTTTTTCGTCTTTGACCCATATATAAAATGTCCAAAAATATGAGATAATATAAGGAACTGAAACTTATTAAAACTATGTTTAGGTAAATATATAATAATAACCATAAAATCTACAGTAGCTATATTTATGTTGGTTAGCAGTTTTGATACATGTTTATACTGTAATATGCTTTGAAAAACTACAGTAAATACATATTTTTTGGACATTTGTATTGTTCGCAATATATAATTAACCGAGTGATAACATCGTTCTGCTCCTACCAAACTGCTTCGTGTGTGACGAGTCTAGCGCGCTCTTGGGAGCTTTTTGTGTTGGCGGACGGCGCTTCAGCGGTGGTCGTTCCTGTGTCGAGTGGGTTGCGCACTTCAGGCTGCACTACCTCCTGTCGTGCTGCAAACGGCCGTTTCCCCTGTGCGTCTCAGCACGTAAAAGAGCATTTCCCTAAAAGAGCCAATTTCTCTAAAAGATCACAATAAGCGGCTGCGTCTTTGTAAAGATGACGGATCGTCTTTTTAAAGATGCCATTTCACCCGTGCGTTTCTGGAAGCGGTCGTTACCTGGCGCCGGGTGATGGTCACGATCGTTGCCTCACGTGTCTGGGCATTAAGCACGCTGAGGTGGCGTTCGCGGATGAGTCATGTTCCCATTGCGGGAAGATGACCATCTTGGAGCTGCGGGCCAGGCTCAGTTTCCTCTAGGGGGACGGAGCTCCGTTGCCTCTGCCGCGATCTAGTGCTCATCCTGGCGGCAGCCAGGCGTGGATTACTTCGGGAAGTAGCACGGGCAGCCTGAGGGTTACAGTGGTGGCAAACCCCTCAAGGGAACAAACCCTCAGGGGACCATCGCTCCTCTAGCGCTTTGCAACCAGTTGAGCCGCCATAGGAACGCGTTGGGCCCTCTTCAAAGAGCGTACCAGCAGTATCCTTCGGTGCTCCTCCCGACGACCGGATGTCGATCACTGCATCGGAGGGAGAGCTTTCTGGAGAGGAAGATTCGGGACAGTGGCAAGGCCTGAATCGGATCCAGAGATGTCGATCTCAGACCGGTCTCTTTGGCGACGCGGTCGAGAGTTTGGCCCAGCAGCTCTCGGCTGCACAGAAGCAGACTGAGGCGGATTGTCACACCCTGCCCCGGAGGGCAGCTGCTGCCTCCACCCGTCTGCCGGCCGCAGCGCCCCAGCCTGCTCGTCGCCAAGGGCGGCCCCCTGCGTCCGCCCCTGCTCCCGCGCCACATCCGCAGCAGCCTCCAGCAAGCAGCGCCGTGGAGCTGGGCGTAGGCAGGCCGCCCCATTCGTCCAGGCACCCGTCAAACCTGGCGGTGAGCGAAAGAGCAAGAGGCCCCGGGACAGGTGACCCAGAGAGGGAGGAAGCTGCTCTTTGGGGGATGGTGAAGGCACCTCTCCCTCCCCAGGAGGAGGGCCGGGTGGAGAATCTGGAAAATCTCGACGATAGAGCGGTTTTCTCTGTCCCTAGGTCCCAGGAGGGCACGGAGAGTCGTGGACGGACCAGCACCGGACCACACTCATCCTCCTCC
>NW_015662163.1:1619995-1620234 GCF_001515625.1 Sinocyclocheilus rhinocerous
CCACTGGATTGTGGATGCCATCACCCTGGCTTATCAGGCACAGGGTGTGCGCCCTTGCCCATTCAGGTTGCGAGCTCACTCAACTAGGAGTGTTGCATCCTCCTGGGCGCTGGCTCGTGGTGCTTCACTGACAGATATTTGTAGAGCTGCGGGCTGGGCGACCCCAACACGTTCGCTAGATTCTATTGCCTTCGTGTGGAGCTGGTATCCTCCTGTGTTCTCACCTCAAACGGGTAGAG
>NW_015662163.1:1620410-1638840 GCF_001515625.1 Sinocyclocheilus rhinocerous
GCTGGGTTCCATATGTAGAGACCTAAGCGGATCCCATATGTGTAAAGTCCAAGGTATAGTCTCAGAGCCCGTGTTTCCCTGGCAGACTTCTGCCATTTCCATGAGGGTTACAATCACCTCTAATCTTCCTTATGCACCTAAACGGATGTCATATGTGTAAGTGCTTCCGACACCTCCTTCGGGAAGGATGGGGCTTCCGCAACGTTTCTGTTCCAAATGGAACGGGTACGGTTTCCCAGTGTTATCCAATCGCAATGAGAAATGAGAATAAGAGTCGCATGATGTGCTCCTCTGAAGAGCTCAGTCTGGTACACACTCACTCACTCACAGCCACAAACATGTTGTTGTATTGTGTTCCTTCTTCCTCTGCCATGTCATTCTCAATAGACAAGACTAAATTTAGATTATATACATGTGAATAATACATGCAGGGTTTCTAAGGAGGTGCTAAATAATTGAGGATGCATCGGGCAAGGATTGATCTTGATGCAAGTATCTTAAAGTTGAACCTCACATACAAGCTTGCTCATTCTTCATCGCCTGCAGTTTTGATTAATGAGTTTTAATGTTTAATATGTTTATTTTCAAAGCATGGAGCAACTTCACGATGAAAAATATCTGGTTTAGCACTTTAAAAATGCAAATGTTATTTAAAGGGGTCATATGATGCGATTTCAAGTTTTCCTTTCTCTTTGGAGTGTTACAAGCTGATTGTGCATAGATAAGATCCCTGAAGTTGCAAAGACTAAAGTCTCAAAACCAAAGAGATATTCTTTATCAAAGTTAAGACTCTGCCACGCCCCCCTAAAACGGCTCATTCTAACACGCCCCCACATATCTACCCCACTATGTGGAAATATTTGCATAATCCCGCCGCAAATGTGCACGCAAAGAAAGAAGGCATGGTGTCAGTAACCGCAGTTAGTGTTGAAGCAGCATGTCAGAGGACCTACAATAATGTACAGTATTTGAAAAAGAATGTGTTTTTTGAACATTAAAGCATGTCAACATATTCTGTTACACCAAATACACAAAATAATGATCTTTAAAAAAGCATCATATGACCCCTTTAAGCTACATCTGCTACAAAGACATACAGAAACAGGCTACATGTCTTACATGACACAGAATAGCAAACGTGCTTGTGTGTACCGATTTACATCCATGGAAATCAGAATAAAGAATAAACTTCCATTTAAGTGCCTATGAAGAAACATAGATGATTCATAAAAACTGTACATAGAAAACACAAACACGTACAGCATTATTTGAAACTGAAGTGAATTCTGACTTCGGAAATGGCTTGACAGTCACTTCCTGCACAAGGTCACTGTTTGATCAGCATAATTCAACCACTCAAGCTTGAAATATTATGAGATATCCATAGATCCATATTTAAAAAGTGCAGTTCTTCAATTTTATGAAGAGGTTATTCCCTTCAATTTTCTCTCTGACCATGATAATAAAAAAAAAATTATCTTCTTTGCTGTGCCTTTGACAAAACCATTCAAAATTTCAAAATATACACTACCAAGTTGGGGGCAGTTTTATTTTATTATATTATTATTATTTTTAAATATTTTGAAATTAATACTTTTATTCAGCAAGGATGCATTAAATTGATCAAAAACACACAAAAAAATATTGAGCAGATATTAAGCAGCACAACTCTTTTGAACATTGATAATAAGAAATGGTTCTTGAGTACCAAATCACCATATTAAAATGATTTCTGAAGGATCACGTTAGGGCTGCACGATTAATCGAATGCGATTGTCATGCGCATTTTGGGGGCAGTGGGCGTTGTGTTTTTTTTTAACACAGCACTCTCAGCACAAATCAAGGGTGAATGGTTTATGCACTCTTTTTGAAATTATTTAAATAGACAACCGTTTAGAGCGGCCGTTTCTTGTAAAACGTGGACAGCTGACACAAAGAAATGCTGATTATATTGGTGTCGGGGTCGTTAATGGGGTGAGAGGAGAAGTGATGTGTTTTTTATGAGTCATCGTGGTAAAGTCAAACAGTTTTTTCAGTAAAACGGTCCTGTTTTCAAATGGATTGAGTGTTGCTTGGCTCAAAGCAGACAGAACATCACAAACATGGCTAATGACTTTGATTAGCTCTAGCTCAAGGACACAGATGCTAAAATTGTGAAAAATCTAACTTTTCAGGAGCTAGTCTGCATAAACTGACAAAATAAAAGACTGTTAGAATGAAATACAAAAAGGGAACAGCTAGTTAACTGATAATGCTAACAATCAACTAACAAATAATCATTTCTGATGTGCAAACCTAGAGTTAAGGTTTGTTCAAATCCTTAATCATAGGTATTGGAGGTTGACCAATTGATCTGTTTAGTGATGATCATACTAGTAGTGATGTGTTGTTCATGAGCAATTTGTTCAGTTTGAACGAATCTTTAATATGACTCGAGAACATCGAGTCATCTCAGCGAGGGATTTGTTCATTTCGTGTTGACCGCACATGCGCAACATCCAATTAGTTCTTTACAGGAAAACAGAAATTATTAGTTTACCTCTTGAGTCTTAGGGTTCGGGTTCGAGTCATTTGTTCATCCCGTGACAGCTCAATAGACGCTATCTATACCAGAAAGAGAAATGATTAGTTCACCTCCCGAGTCTTTAAGTCTTGAGTCGCTCATTCTTTTGTCATGTGACAGCAGTATTGGATACAGAAACTAGTTAACAATTCCCAACCTTCCTTACAAACACGTTTACAGTAATGCAATGCGCTTCTGGTCTCAAATTTAAGCTTTTTTATTTCTTACAATTTATACATTTGTGAATTTCTGTCATGATGGTTAACATTGAATGTGGTAATAAAGAGTTGGCTTTAAAATGTATCCGTATTACGAGAAAAAAAATCACTTTGATAAAGCAAAGATATCTACACATAATAAGTTACTAATATGTAATGTTTGTGTTTGTTGTAAGATACTGAGTCGGGAAGCGGGCACATGACAAAAGAACGAACGACTCGAACCTGAAGACTCGAGAGATGAACTAATGAATTCTGTTTCCAGGATTGCATAGCATTATAGCCTAAGGGGCTGGATGAATGAATGACTCGAATCAATTCTGTTTCCGGGACAGACTGCATAGCTTCAGTTTATTTGGATTTGATGTGACAAAAGAACACAAGACTCAGATCGGGAGGTGAGGGAAACTAAAAGACTGCATAACCTGAAACAATGAATGAATTGTTTCTGTTTTTCATAATGTGGCCTTGGTTGCATTATTTAAAAAATTTTTTATTCGAAACATCGCGTAAGTAGATGTGTTGTGGAATTTGGCTATTAACATGTAACATTTTAATTATATTTTGCTGAAATGAACGAAATCACTCGAAAAAAGATTTGTTCATTTTGATAAAGGAGATTCAAAGATCCGAGTCAGTAAAATGATCCAAAATTTACACATTATACAGTACGAGAGTGGCCTCTAGAGAAAGAATCACTGACGACTTGTGCTGTTTGTTTTGACACGCGAGACTACGCGCTGCACGGAGCGGGATAAATCAGATGTGCATTTAAAACATAGACAATGAAACCGTGCATATACAGTATTCTACAGTACACGCTTTCATATAAAGTAATTCATATGCTGACTAGATGTTGCATTAGTGGAGAACAGCAGTGTGAGGCAAATGAGAGGACGCTAATGTAGTACCTCAAGCGGTTAAAACAATGTGACAGAAATACACAGATGTCCGATCCAAATGTTTAATGTCTTGATAGTTCTATTCGCATTGGTTTATGTCCACTTGGTCACTTTATGCATGCGTTAGCCAGCGAAGTTGCAGATTAAAAGCTAGTGATGTGAGAAAGTAAATTGATATGTTCATGCAACCGGCAGAAACGTGTTAATTTGTGTTAATTTCAACTTTTAGTAACACATTTTCAACTTTTAATGTTGCATCTTTTAACATTAGTTAATGCACTATGAACTAGTATTCCTTTAACAATGCAAATAATCCAGCACCATGTACTTTGAAAATGCACCACATAACAGAACAGACTATTTTATTAGAGATGAATGTTCCAGTGTTTGACTGTAAGTGTTTTAATTGGGTCATTTGCTGTGGGCTACAGCAGTACCAGACATGCCATCTTTGACCTTCTTACTGTGCCACCACCAGTCTTAGAACAAAACGTGCCAAAGGAACAAAAGAATTAAACATTCAAAGCCTCATTTACAATTCAGATCATCCAAGATAAATGTCAGACTATTTCCAATCACAGGCACAAACACTGAACATTTGTTGAAACATTACAAATTATTTAGTCCTTGTGCTTTCGGAAAGTCATTTTTTGACCTATATGGAATATCCCCTTGCTGTCTTTAGTCCTCGGAAGAAACCAATTTCAGTGCTGACCTCCTTGGGCCTCGTCCACCTGGCTGTTAATCTGAATTAGACGCAGTACATTAGCGCGGCTAAGGCCACGCTATAGCTCGGAGCTAGCAAAGAGAAGTCTTGTTAGCAATTTTAAATGAACCTTTTAAGCTTTTTAATCACGGCTAAGAACTTCCTTCATTCACTGCCTTGAGTTCTCGGCTCCTAAAGTGTGGTTTGGTAAGAAAAGGCACGCAAAGAGGGATCTGGGGTTTTTAAGACAATGAAGATAAATATGAATGGCTAAACCTGTGTTACTACTATAAATCAAATGATGCTAGCATAAATGAACAACAACAGAAAAATGCTTCTAAAAAAAAGCATGGTATTTATATGGTACTCCATAGTGCATAAAAGAACACAACAGTACTTTATTTCAGATTGCTACTTAAATAAAATAAAACCTAAACTAGGCAAAGCAGACAGTCAACATTTAAAGGGGTCATATGATGCGATTTCAATTTTTCCTTTCTCTTTGGAGTGTTACAAGCTCTTGGTGCATAAAGAAGATCTGTAAAGTTGCAAAGACTAAAGTCTCAAATCCAAAGAGATATTCTTTATAAAAGTTAAGAGTCAACCAATAAAGTTCTTTTTAGCAACATCATATGACCCCTTTAATAAAATGATCTATAAATAAATAAATGAATCAACAAATAACACCTTAACAGCCACCTTGCAACTACCTAAACACCCTAGCAAATTATCTTTTGGACAATTTATTTATTTAATAAACATATATTATTTAATTAAATTAATAATGTTTACTAAAATAAATATAACTTAATAAATTAAATATTATTAGTAAAAACCCCTTTAGCAACACCAAAGCCAAGAAGCCAAGACTGCAGCCTCTTCCACATGTTTTTGTCATTTCTTCTTCAAAAATCCTCAATAACAGACTTAACTCTCTATCTATTGCTGCCAATGTTTTTCTAAAGGCCAGCAATCCGTGAGTCAGTGCTTCACGCCAAGAGTTTGCGCTTTTTTGACAATTGGCAGAATTTGCCAGTGTTAGTGAGGAAGGAACACAAAAAAGAGAGTAAAGCAGACACTTTCATCACAACTGCTTTGATTTCCAAACAACACATCACACCCAATTTTCCACTTTCACAATTGAGCAGGCACTTAGCCAGAGGGGATAAGCTTCTCCATGACACAGTAGCACCCGATGCTCATAGAGGAAGCTCTTCTTGAAAAGAGACACACAGCACAGACCTCCACAGACTACAGCGCTCCAGATAGCATGTTGGTGAACCTGCCATGACAAGAAAGGAGCGAATGAAGAAATCACACCTCTGTGTTCCCTATGAACTCTCTAATACAAAGAATGGAGAGGAAGCAATTTTATTCCATCTGGAGTAAAGGTTTCTTTCTTAAGATGGATACTGTATGTAAGGAATCTGACAGCAGGATAGAGAGCAGCTTACTGCATTTTATTCTTTACTATATAGAACTTTTCTTATTTATAATATATAAGATTCACAATGGTCATGTATTCTTTTAGGGTGAATCTCACAAATACATGTCTATTTTACACAAAAATTATGAGAAAGTTGAAATTACCAACTTATTTGTAATTATAATTATTAATAAAAATAACTCTCATTAGCTTTTGGTTATTGTAACTTAGCATTTTTAACTGTTGCTTTAAAGAAAATATGTTGAACACTCACTGTCTGTCGTTAGTTAGTAAATATAATTAATATTTATTTTATAATAAATAAAACATATTATATAAAACTGTCTATTCATTTTAAGTTGGGGAATTGAACATAAAAACACTTTAGCTTTAAAAAATAGAACAAACCAACCGTCTAGCAAATAATTCAAAATGTAAAAAATTCATCAGGATTTTTTTACATTACAGTAATGAGAATTGTGAGGGGAGGGGAGTTGTTTAATTAAATTTTATTAAAGAAAATAATGCAGAAATGTGATTAAAGAAAATTACACACATCACTTTTAATGCATTTCATTAATTACTAAATTACATTAATGAGAATGTAATGAGAATCATCAAAGAAAATAATTAGAATTCCAAACAAATGAAAAAGGAGAAAAAACAAGAGTTTGTTATGTAAATGATCACAATGAAATAAATTCTTTCTATTGAATTGTATGTAAAAAAAGAAGAAATGTTTCATGAGATCAACCCATGAAAAAATATATATTCATAATATAATATAATATAATATAATATATAATAATATCCTTCATAGATAGGTAACCTGCTTCTTCCCTGCTGTGAGGAATTTATGCATTTGAGCTCTGGTGTTTCTGCTTAATTTTTACTGGCTTCAGCAGAGCTGCTTTTCCTGCTTTTCCTTCACTTGATGCTAATTCATATCGTGGCCCTGAGCTCCCAGCTCCATTGTGCCTGGATTGATTGTCTGCTGTAAAAGCGGACTCTCCAAGTAAAGAGCCTAATTGCTCTTTGTTTACAGTAATGAATTCAGACATCTCATTGATCTTGACAAAATAATGTTTGAATACCTGCTCTGCAAACCGGCTGCCAAGAGTGCCAAAGGCCTGGAGCGCGTTGGTGCACTGCACGCTCACTTGCATTTCCGATTTTGCACTCTGCAAAGTGACAAAAATGCCAGCAGGAGTGATGCTACTGAGGTGTGACCTCCATAAAGAATGGCATAAAACATACAAATCATAACAGCAGCCTTATGAGTTGTTCAGACAGCCGAAGGAAGCAGGAAGGAGAATTTGCGCACTGAATAAGACACACGACATAACGCTTGGCAGACCTCATGGCCTCCTGACGTGTTAGCGCTCATATTTTAGAAGGAAAAGATGGGTGGCGGGCAGGTGTCCAGCTGAGATCGAGAGGTCAGGCATCGCTCAGAGCAAAGCCGCAACGACTCTCAGATAATTGCTTCAGTGACCTCCTGAAGCCCTCCATCAGTAATGGCAATTTTATAACACACTAGAGATATTTCCTTTCCTGCTAGAGTATAACTGGGTAAGTGAAAGGTTCTATCCTGACAAACAGAGGAACAGACAAAAGGATTTAAAGCTGAAGCCCACAGGCTGTGGGTTGGTTGATATTGGATGGCGAGGCTACTGGAAGGTTAGAAAAAAAAAACCTTGCAAGTGATTCCAGTAAATACATTGCATGTTTGTTTTGACAGGGCTTTGGAATAATCTCTCTATGTCATCACACACGCAACATACTGTAGAAAACAACATCTCTGCCTACAATAACCAATGACAGACAGTTATTTGGTTTCAGTCTGACAACCAGCCGCTAATATTGTGCGTCATACGTGTAGAACATTGATCTTGGTCCAGACTCTGATGTGTGAGTGAAAGGCTATTCTTCATCACACAAGTCATTAATCTGTCAGAGTATTCAGATGAGATAAGCTTCTAAAGATTTTAACAATTCCCTTTCTTGCTGGATTTCTCTGTAATGTCAGTGCTGAAAAAATCAGCTTAAAACCCATATGCGTATATATTTTAGCACTGTCATTATAGAAAGTTTGAGTCGGTAAGAATTTTACAGTAATACTGTAATATAGATTTTAATATGCAATTTATTCCTTTGATGGCAAATCTGAATTTTCAGCAGCTCCAATCTTCAGTGTCACATGATCCTTCAGAAATCATTTTAATATGCTGATTTGATGCTCAAGAAACATTTCCTATCATTACACTGTCTTGCATTTTAAAATAAAATCTGCTGATTTGCAAAAACTGCCTAATATTACCTAATTGTTTATATTACCTTTCCTCACGTAAACAATTTTTCTTCACAAAAATGTATATATATATCTTTAAAAATTTCAAATATACACACACACACACACACACACACACACACACATATATATATACAGTGATGTGAAAAAGATATAAAATATTAAAAATATAAATTATTTTTAATAAATCTGCAAAAATGTCAACAATTCTGTGTTTTTCTGTCAATATGGGGTGCTGTGTGTACATTAATGAGGAAAAAAAATGAACTTAAATGATTTTAGCAAATGGCTGCAATATAACAAAGAGTGAAAAATTTAAGGGGGTCTGAATACTTTCCGTACCCACTGTATATACATATATACATATATATATATATTAGGGGTGTAACGGTTCGATACGACCCAGTGGTGTCATGGTTCGGTTCGGTACGGGGGTAATTGGTTACGTCGCAATGTTGGAAATATTTCTGTTTTAAACCATGAAGGCGAGCCAATGGATATCACACACAAGCAACGTGCAAACTCTGTGCAAGAGTTATGCTGGTGAACGTCTTAATCTCAGTCAATTCACTATGCAGAAAGTGAAAGTAAAAACGGAATGACGGAGTAATGACAGAGCTTTCAGCATCTGATGCCGCATATTCTCTCAGAGACAACGAGATCTACTTTCTAACATATGAATCTAACATATGCTGATAACGGTATATAGCTAACTGTTTTTTTATTCCCTTAACATTCCTCTTGTGGCCCATACATAGTGAAAAAAAAGACAAGAAACGTATTTCGTGTTAAACAGGTTGTTTTTGAAAGTCGGTGCTTGAAATAAGCTAAAGCTTTTTATTCATGGATTTTTATTGATGACTGCTGAGGCCTATAATTCATTGTATATAGACCTGCTTTAAAAAGACAAATAGGCATCATGTATTTGTAGCTGTTTTTCTCATGTTTAAGTCAATAAAAGTCAAAGTATACATATATTGAGAAAGAGAAAGTGGTGAACTCCATTTTGCTGCACAGACAAAAATAATAATAAAAAAAAAAAATCACAAAGATGTCCAACATTGCCACACAAACACCAATAAAAGCAAAACATGCACTATTTTTTGAATTAGCACCCCAAAAATGAATTGGATTTGATGCAGTAAATATGATGCAGAGCATTGTTATCAATGTGCTGCTTAAATATAAGTTACTCAGTATTAACTTGAATAAGTTGCTCAATATAACACTCAACAATCGTTCTGAATATATACTATATAACCAGCTCTGCTCAGCTGACCCCTGTCAGCTTTCTGCTCATGCCGTGTGTGATGTTTGAGTAATAGGGCTCCGCCATTCAGCAGCGGTCGCCGATTTCTCTGACTTATCAGATGAGATGCTCTGCCACGTCAGCCGGGCCGGCGATATCAGACCTCCTGTCACTCAGACACGGCCCGCACCGTTACTCACTCCGCCAGAGTGACGGAGAAAATAGCAAGACAAGAAAGAGAATGAAAGGGGTCAACAAATGGATAAAAAGAAACAAAAATAGACTTTGAATAAGATCACCGGGGAGTTGGGCCTAGTGTTGACATTTACGAGAGCTGATGGCAATCGCCTGCCGCACTGGCATCTGCCAAGCTGATGATTTGCCGAGCACAACTCATCCTCGCCACCAAATTAAGTCTTGAATCGAAATTGGCTATGGCAATAGGTTTCCAGAGGTCTTGAGGGACTGGCAAGTAATGAGGTCGATTGATTTTCTTCTCCTCTGGGTGTTATGTTTTGTCAAAACAGTTACCTATTCTTCTTTAGGCGCTCCATAAATCGTTCATCGACTGACAGCTTAAAGAAAGGTTATTGTTGTTGTTGTTGTTTTAATATAAATGCTAAAGGATGTTCACATCTGCATAATGGCTAATGGGAGATGGATGCAGAGCCGATCCTCCCTATACTCAAAATACGCAAGTTGCATTGGGCCCCGAAACACCAGGGGGCCCCCTTGCTCTCAAAGATGATTTAATTTTAGTTTCGTTTTTTAATTTGGCCAGCGGTTATGAAAACATGAATGATCATTTCTTTTAATGCGGTACGCTGTTGCCCTTTCTACGTAAAAAACAGGCAAATCATGTAATGTGAATGTCGTACAGTCTTGCTCGAGACTAAAAAAATGAATTGAAATCGTACCGAGCCGTGGAAGAGACACTGCTTCTCAAGCGCTTTCCGTGAGCGCGATTCGAGACGGAGTGAAACACGGACAAATGCGTTTCATTCATTCGTTCATAACCACTCATACCCCACTCCACCGCTTCAACTGTATAACAGTTTCACTGCAATTCAAACACAAAAGAAAGCTCACATGATCTGGAGTCACTAGTTAGATTAGCTAAAACCTTTTCAATGTTGAAAAATCACCCATTAAATAGTTATATCCCATTATATCCCATATATCCCATTATATCCCAAACAAATTTTGGTAAAAATAAATAAGTATTTTTTTATTATTGAAATTGTTGTCTATTTTTAAAAAGTAAATAAATACGTTTATTTTGCATTAATTTAAATAAAAAATATATTTTAACAATTAATTAATAAATAATTAATTTTTATTGAAAAAAATATTGAACTAACTGAACTAACTATATAAATAATTAAATAAAATACAAAGCATTCCACCATTGCACTAGGGATCAAGGTGGTTTACTAGCTGCCCAAAAAGTACTCAGTAAGTTTGACTAGTGAGTTTATCTATTTTTTTTAGCTCTATTATTATTTAGCTGCTGAGCTTTGAAGGGGATGAATTTAGAGGCAAAACTTCTCAGAGAAGCTTTTACCGTCAGAACGCTAAACGCAACTTATTTTGCGATGCTTTGAAGCAGCACCTTTCATCCCCTTTAAAGCACCTCTGCTACACTCAAAACACAGATAAATAAACCCACAATACATTTCAGGGCAATTACTGTTGGACTCCAAATATTTTTTAATTTCTGGCCTATCATCATGTTCCATAAGCGTTGTGTTTTTAAGTTACAAAACACATCTTGAGACTCCATTCTGTCAAGCTGTTTTTGAACACAAGAACATCCCAAACAAAACATGCATTTGAACCAGCTCACTCACTGACTTTATTTCAGGAAAAAAGGGTTAAAATATATACCATAGTTAACAATTGGCCATGTCAGAGTTTGAAAAATCACTGTTGAGCAGATAATCCTTAAGACTTTCTGCAATGATTGCATCCAGTTTGATTTAGTGTTTGTCTTTTCCCATTTGATGCAGCACACATTTCCCTCACGAACCTGGCACTCACCTTTCCTTCATTTTCTTATCATTGCCACAAATAGCTCAGAACTATGGGCATAGAAATGAACAGAGGAAGGTGAGACACGTCTAGGTTCAGCTGCTGGAATAAATGTGTGAGCTTGGGATCCCAATCAGTCATCCTGAGAATTCAGAAAGCAAGCAGTATTAAACCGGCTACACTGAGAAAATCGAGCAAGGATCTCCCTCCATGCATCTCAAGAGACACCGCACCGGGAGAATCGTTAGCACACAGGGGGTTATGCAAATTCTACTGCTCAATCAACAGGCTTAATATGAAAAAGGTACATAAACCCAGAAAAGCAGGGCTATTAATAAGGCAAATATGATACAAACAGCTTTAAGCGGGGTATAAGAAATTGAGGAAATCTTGAATCAAGAAAGCTTGTTCGTTTAATGTCGACACTAATGCACTCAGGATCAAAGCTCCTCACCAAACAACTACATACTAATTAAGGCTATATATTCACAATATATTTGTGAGGATCTTGCTGCTAATGTAAAATTAAGCAACATTATTGCTTTTTATTTGGCCATTAAGTTCCCCCATTATATTAGTTTTGCTGAGTGTGTTAGGAAATATCTAATAGAGTCTCTAAATTAAAAAGTAGCAAAAACAGCTCTGAATGATTTTTGTGAAACAGTGGAAATGGTCTATTTAAATCACTTAATTCAAAACTCTGATTTAGTTGCATCACTCAAAATATTTACAGAAGGGTCTGTGAAGCATTTGTCATGTATTGGAATGTTTTAGTAAATCATACGCAGATAATATTTCTATTTATTAAATAATACTAAATAATTTTATATTGGTGAATAGAAATTTCATTTTACCTTGCAGCATTAAACACTTCTTGAATCTACTTGGTAGCTGTTCTTTTTTGATTTATTAAAAAAAAAATAATAAAAAAACAATAAATAAATGCAGAAGCCAGGTTTGGTTAATTTTTTTAAATAAGTAAATAAATATATCTATTTTACATTAAATAAGTACAATAAAATAAATATTTAAAATCGAATCAAAATAAATTAATTTGTTAATTTGATCAATCAATCAATCAATCAATCAATCAATCAATCAATTTTGAAGCAAACTCATATCAAGATACGCTAAATAGCCTAAATAGTAAAGAGATTTGGCTTTGGTTATAACACCCTGTGCAGGCAATCGAGACCTGCAGAGCATAACGATAACTCTAGCATCAATAAGATGATGCACTGTAATTAAACAAGGCTTGATTGATTATGAGAGTCACTGCTAATGTTCTCAGAAGCTCATCAGTATAGCTGCTAATAGAGGCTTTCATTAGGCTGGACTCTCTGGCTACGGCTGCCTGTTGAGAAGCGTGCAGGTTTGGGACAAGTATAATAACGAAAAGGAGGTGATTTAAAATCACCAGCTGTCAGAAGACAGCATAAGTCCTACAAACCCGGCATGACCCAGTCATCTTCGTAGAGGCCTGTTACAATCCTCTGCATTAGAACAGAGACTGGGGCTTGACACAAACAGGGACTAGCTGAGATTTCTGTTAGCATATGTCACGCCGCACAGCTATGACAGCTGATGTGGAGGTAAGCACCAGGGACGAGAATCCGCCCAGCGCCCACATAGCAGAGATTACTATGACGTGAAATTTTCATAGTCCACATTCTTTAGCTGCCTGAAGCTGCTCACTATCATTACTGTAAAGTCTGTGTAATAGAGATCGCATTTAATATTTAAAACAGCATGCAAGATGAATAAAAAGCAATCGCATGAGGTACTGAAGCACTCATTGCAGCTCCTAGTGAGCTGACTTGCTGTCTACATAGATAACTAGCTACTGAAGCAACAAACTACAGAAATGAAGCCACATAAATATGGCAGTAACATTGTTAAATGTTCACACTGTTGATAACCAAACAGTTTCAGTTGCTCCCATTGACTTCTCTTGCATTTTTTTCTCCGTAAAATGGAAGTCCAATAAAGAACTGAAACTGTGTTTTGTTACCAGCATTCTTCAAAATATCTACTTTTATGTTTCACAGAAGAATGTAAGACATACAGTACAGGTTCAGGATGACAAGAAGGTGAGTAAATTATGACAGAATTTTAATTTTTTGGTGCACTATCCATTTAATTCAAATTCAAAAATTGATTTGAAATTTTTAAAAGCCATTCTCAATTCAACTCAGAAGGGCACACAACTCTGAAACGGAAGCAGGTCTTTTGACTAGACTGTCTATTGGAAGGCCTCCTGGTTACACAGTCTGCTCATGGTCAGGCAGATCCCAGGGCCGTGCGACATCAGTGCTGCTCTGGTGTGCTGGACACGGCTCATTTGCTGATGCATCCATGCATACGAGAGCCCCACTCTCCCCTTCATATCTGTGTCTGTGTAAAAGAGAGAGAGAGAGAGCAGAGGTTTGGCCAACTGACTGCCAACACTCTCTCCTTCTCTCTCACTGTGAAGGAGAAATCTGCCCAGGAACAGTTCCCAGAGCCACAGAGGCGGACTCTCGAAAATGAATATGAGCCAGTCATTCAGCTAAACCACACAGGACTTGTGTGGAGAATGTCAGTTAGATGCATGCCATTTCAGTACATTTACATTGTGTATGGCAAACGTATGGAAGCTTATGTCCTCCACTGAAGTAATTGTGACTTTTTATCTCACAATTCTGATATTTTCTCGCAACTCTGACAACAAAAGTGTTATTGCTAGTTTTAAATCGAAGAGTTGAGAGATATACACTCAAAACTGTGTGCGATAAAAAGTCTCAATTACTTTTTAAAATTTTTTATTGCTTAGTGGAAACAAAACTTCTCACAATTCTCACAATTATGACTTTTTTCTCGCAATTGTGAGTTTAAATCACACAATTCTGAATTTTCTTCATGCGAATTGCAACATCCTGCAATTTTGACTTTATTTCTCAGAAGTGAGTTTATATCGTGCAATTCTAATGTTTTTTTTTTCCTCAGATTTGTCAAAATTGTAAGAAAAGGTATGAATTTTGAGATATGAACTCAGAATTGTGAGAAGTCAGAAAAAAGTCTGTATTGTGAAAAATTATTTCAGAATTGTCTGAATTTTTTCTCGCATCTGTGAGTTTAAATCACACAATTTTGAAAAGGTACAAATTTTGAGATATGAACTCAGAATTGTGAGAAGAACGTCAGAAAAATGTCTGTATTGTGAAAAATGATTTCAGAATTGTCAGAATTTTTTCTCGCAATTGCAAGTTTAAATTACACAATTCTGAATTTTCTTCTCAGAATTTTGAGTTAACATTGAGTAAACATAGAATTTTATACGGTGGCCGAGAGAGCTCAATACGCTGCAACTTCAGAAAACACATGCAAATAGAAAAAGCACCAGCAAATCAAGAAAATATCTTCATCAATTTGACAACACGCGTTGCAAATTCTCACAACGCAAACAAATAAAGAAACGCACTGCAAATGCTCACAACACAACCAAATAAAGAATTGTATTTGCAGTGCGTTTCTTTGTTTGGTTGTGTTGTGAGCATTTGCAGTGCGTGTGTTATCAAATTGATGAAGTTGTTTTCTTAATTTGCAGGTGTTTTTTCGATTTGCAGCGTGTTGAGCTCTCTCGGCCACCGTAATTTTAACTTCTTTTCAAGCTTAGATCTTGCAATTCTGAGTTTATTTCTCAAAATTAAGACTTTTTTCGTACAATCCTGAGAATAGAATGGTCGGAATTATGAGAAAAAAAGTAAAAATTGTGAGATAAAGATTTTATTTTTATTTTTAATTCCTTGACAGAAAAAAGGTTGTCACAATTCTGGCTTTTTTCTCACAATTCTGAGTTTATATCTTACAATTTCTCAGAACATATCTTTCTTCATTTTTCTCAGAATTGCAAGGAAAAAGTCTAAATTGTGAGACCAAAAAGTTGCAATTACAGTTCCTACTTTTTTATTCTGAGTCAGAAATAAGCTTCCATACAAAAGAGTTTTGTTTCAGGTGAGTCCTATTTTCTGCATATGACATGACTGGGGACAAAAGCGTCTCCTCTTCCTCTTGTCTACAGCACTGCAGACGCTGGTGGATAGCAACACAACAGACCTCACGAGTACTCAGGGCAGGAGGTGAGGGAGAGAGCATTAATCACAGATGAGAAGTGTTATCCCACCATCGGTGCTCTCTTCCCCTCTACTCTTTCCCACAATGCACTCGCTGTAAGCAGCAGCAGATACAAGTGCGTACTCTGTTTCTTCCCAAGCACCCGAGGAAATGAACACACTCTTCTCTAAAGGACCTCCAAGGTTGGTGTCTGCAGAAGGGTTATTCAGAAATAAGTTTGAAATCCACTGTGGCATCTTCACATGAGGAAATATATAACACAAGTGCTGCCATATAAATCTGATCTGCTCAAATAGCTAAGGATTTAGTCAGGGGCCCACAGAAACATCTTCCAAAAGTTAACAATAAACAAACTTAACCAGGTCCTAACCTGCATTCGACAACATTTTTCTTTCACATTGTACAGGGGAGCCCACCCACTAATAATGCCCACCTGCTCCACACAAGCTGTATATTAAAGTTGACATGGAACAGCATTTGCAACCTATTTTAGTGTAATGTCTATGAAATACGGTTTTTATGCTATGGATGTTACTCACAGTAAAGGGACAGTTCACACAAAAATAAAAATTATTTAATAATTTCTTATCGTTCCACATCTGTAAGATTTTCTTGCTTCTGTGGAACACACAATAATATACTGAATAATGTTTCAACTGTTTTGTTCATGAAAGTCAATGGGGTCCAAAACACTCAATATTTTTTTAGAAACCGTGACCATTTTTTTTTTTACAGGTTTCTTGGATAAATTGAAAGAAATCTTTTGTAACATTCTAAATGTCTTTACTGTCACTTTTGATAAATTTGATGCATCCTTACTGAATAAAAGTATTAAATCCTTTCAAAGATCTTGTTGACCCCAAACTTTTAAACAGTAGTCTATATGATTGCCTGCAAATTTGCTCTTTAATATGCAGAAAGGGATATAAGCCAAGTCTTTTGCATCATTCGTGCTCATTTCGAGAAAATAAACTCAAATATCATTTAAATAAAATTCTGAATACCACCTGCTTTCTGCAGCCAGAGAAAAGCGTGTTAATTGCACCAAGCAAACAGCGCTGAGATTTGTAAATAAAGTGCATTCTATAATAAGCTTCATTTGCATAGGAAGGAGGCGTGTCTGCACTGAAAAGAATGACAGCTGACTTAATGACTTCATTTAAATACGTATGCCAGTGCACAAACCACCTGGTCAAGTTGGACAGCGAGTGGTTAGAGAATATTTTTGCTGGGAATTCCTATGCTAAACTGGTGAGATTTCAGTGCATTGGCCCTGCAAAGACAGAAGGATTATCACGAAGCGATCGGAGTATGATTCTGATATAGCTCACACCACGGTCCTTTCATTATCATACAACTCTACTTAATTACTTTCAGACTGACGCTCTCTTACTGTGTAATGATGCATGCAGTCTTACTAATGTCTGAGATGCTTGTAAATGAATGGTCGAAGGCTCCACATCCATTTCGGCTGGGAGAGAAACCTAATTAACTGAAGGTGCCGCACTGTTGCTCTGACGCGGGAAAACAATGAGACCGAAGGCACGTCTCGGAGCCCGCTGCAGGTGTCGCTCAGAAAAAAAAAAACACGAAGTGGCTGGCTAGCAGTGAAATGACAGCACTCCCTCCCAGATGCCTCCTCTGTAATCCACATAATTATCTCTGTGTGTGAAGATCGAGCTGTCATTACTGTAGTTCACATCAACGCCCTTTCAACAAGCCACATCCATCTCCATATTACTGAATCGAATTAACCTCCAGGTTATTTTCATTAATAAATATGAGATAAGAAATTATTACTTGGACACTTTGTGTTCAGTCAAATGACAGTGTTTTAGCGAAAGAGAAGACAAGCTAAATTTGCTGATCAATTGTGTTCTTGTCAGCTAGATAAAATGAGAAGTGGGAAGAGGGAGCAAGAGAGTGGTTGTCTCCATAGTTAACCGATCAAAGAGGCACTTATTCGCTTTAGGAGAAAATAATGAACGAGTCAATTTTTCAACACCCCGATTTCTGTGTGGGGAACAAAGACGATCATTATGTATCTGGGAGCTTGAGGGGATGATTGAAAATGTTGTCTATGCATCCAGACACAACTGTGTATCTGGGAAGGGTCTGAAACATAAGAAACATGATTTGAGGTGGCAAAACAGCACTGGCGCGTATTTCTAGGACCAATTATGAATTGGTCCTAGACTTCTTTTCTGAGATGTTGCTGCAAACAAAGACGTTTCCAGAGAAAACACATTATGAACGAGCATCTGAGGTCACCTGGTTGCATAAACAAAGATTGTTGCTACACTGCAGATAAAGCTCTGGAAGAACTTGAGCTGTGACAGTCTTGACAAATGCTTTTGAATTTTGCTGAATGAAATAGATTTAAACAGCAAATATTATGTAATGGATAATGTACTGACACATACAGCCATCATCACTAAAACTGTTGTTCCCTCTTAGTCGGTCACTCCAAGTCACATCGGTGACTGACGAATTGGGATCTCGCTTAGAGAGACCAATCCACTTCGAGTGTAAACTAAACGAGCCAATGCACATTGGCATGTGTTGATTGCATCCAGCTGCCGCTGAACACAGCGTAAGCATAAAAACGCAGCTGGTGCAACGCATACCAGCTTTTCGCTTCGGAGCCGAGCGACATCATCGTTCTGCTCCTACCAAACTGCTTCGTGTGTGACGAGACTAGCGCGCTCTCGGGAGCTTTTTGTGTTGGCAGACCGCACTTCAGCGGTGGTCGTTCCTGTGTCGAGTGGGTTGCGCACTTCAGGCTGCACTACCCCCTGTCGTGCTGCAAACGGCGGTTTCCCCTTTGCTTCTCAGCACGTAAAAGAGCTTTTCCCTAAAAGAGCCAATTTCTCTCAAAGAGTACAATAAGCGGGTGCGTCTTTGTAAAGAC
>NW_015662163.1:1639070-1640521 GCF_001515625.1 Sinocyclocheilus rhinocerous
GAGAGCTCTCTGGAGAGGAAGATTCGGCTGCGCTGCCGCCCTCCGGGATGGTGGCAACGCCTGAATCGGATCCGGAGATGTCGGCTATGCTTTCCCGGGCCGCCGAGAGGGTAGGGCTCGAGTGGAAACCTCCACCGCGTCCCTGGCCCTCGAGGTTGGACGATTGGTTTCTCGGGGTGGCTCGCGCTGGTTCTCAGTGCCATTCTTCCCGGAGGTGCATGAGGAGCTCACCAGGTCATGGACGGCACCTTTTACTGCCAGAAACCGACCTGCTGGTTCCTCCTCCCTCACCACCCTCGACGGTGGTGCAGCTAGGGGGTATACAAGGGTCCCCCCGGTGGAGCGGTCGGTTGTGATGCAATTGTTGCGAACCGTGCCTCCCCTCCCGGGTCTGTAGGTACTCGTATGGCCTGTCCGGCGATGCTTATACGGCCTGTGGAGAAGCTGCCTCACGTGTCTGGGCATTAAACACGCTGAGGTGGCGTTCGTGGATGAGTCATGTTCCCATTGTGGGAAGATGACCATCTCGGAGCTGCGGGCCAGGCTCCGTTTCCTCCAGGGCGGCAGAGCTCCGTTGCCTCTGCTGCGATCTAGTGTTCGTCCTCGCGGCAGCGGGCAGTAGCACAGGCGGTCTGAGGGTTACAGTGGTGGCAAACCCCTCAGGGAACCAACTTACCGTTCAAGATGTTGACGAAGAAACGCATCTTCGGGTGCATCCGTACCCGAGATTGGTTTGCAGCAATTGACCTGAAGGATGCGTACTTTCATGTGTTGATATTTCCGCGCCGCAGACCATTTCTGCGGTTCGCGTTCAAAGGACAAGCATAGCAGTACGAGGTCCTGCCCTCCGGGCTGTCCCTGTCGCCCCATGTCTTCATGTAAGTTGCGGAGGCAGCCCTTGTTCCCCTGAGAGAACAGGGCGTTCGCATTCCCAACTACCTCAACGACTGGCTCGTACTAGCTCAGTCTCAGCATCAGTTGTATGCACACAGGGACTTGGTGCTTTCGCACCTCAGCCGGGTGGGCCTTCAGGTCAACTGGGAAAAGAGCAAACTCTCCCCGACGTAGAGGATCTCTGTTCTCGGTATGGAGTTGGATTCAGTCGAACAGAGAGCACGCCTCACAGAGGAACGTGCGCGGTCGGTGCTGAACTGCTTGAATTCGTTCAAGGGCAGGACAGCGGTCCCACTGAAACTATTTCAGAGGCTCCTGGGGCATATGGCAGCTGCAGCGGGAGTTACGCCGCTGGGGCGGCTTCATATGAGACCGCTCCAGCACTGGCTTCATGGCCGAGTCCCGAGGTGGGCGTGGCAGCACGGCACTCACCGGGTTCAAGTTACACTGGCCTGTCGCCAAATCTTCACCCAGTGGTCAGACCTTACGTTCCTCCGGGCAGGAGTCCCTCTAGAACAGGTCTCCAGGCATGCTGTGGTTTACACGGATGCCTCCAC
>NW_015662163.1:1640557-1641661 GCF_001515625.1 Sinocyclocheilus rhinocerous
GGCGACTCCATCCCCAGACGGTCCAGCTGTTTTGGAGACGTTTCGGAGCTACTCAGGTAGACCTGTTTGCCTCCAGAAACCTTCTCACTGCCAGTTGTTCTACTCCCTGACCGAGGGAAAACTCGGCACGGACGCACTGGCACACAGCTGGCCGCGGGGCCTTCGCAAGTATGCCTAAACGGATGTTCATATGTGTATTTGCTTCCGAAACCTCCTTCGGGAAGTATGGGGCTTCCGCAACGTTCCTGTTCCAAGTGGTAACGGGTAATTTTTCCAGTGTTATCCAATCTCACTGAGTGGGTAGTTCTATGACAACAGTGACTGGTCTTCTTGTTGCGAGCTACACCACAAAGGGGCGCAGGCGGCTCGCACAGGACACTGGAAGGGGCAGCATCCATGGCGCTTTGGAAGGGATCCCAATTCGTCGGTCACCTACGTGACTCGGAGTGACTGACTGAAAGGGAAAGTCTTGGTTACGTATGTAACCCTCGTTCCCTGAAGGAGGGAACGGAGAAGGGTTACATACGTAACCGAGACATTTTTTCGCCCTGAAAGAGTCTATTATGCAATGGATGATTGGCTGAATGTACACTATCTGGATAATTACTATTACTATTATTGGGGGCGTGCTAACCAAATAAATAAAGAAATGGACATTAAATATATTAATATCAATACACTATGGTTTAAAAGTTTGGGGTGAGTTGTATGATTTCTTTTTTAACAAATTAATACTTTTATTCAAGGCATAAAATGATGGTTGCACTAAATTTATCAAGGGTGCATTAAAATTATCAAAAGTGAGAGTAAATTTATTCACAATATTCAAAAGGATTTTTATTTCAAATATAATGTATGGAGCTTTCCACAAAAACATGAAGCAGCACAACTGTTTTCAACATTGATATTAAAGGTGACATATCATGAAAATATGACTCTTCCAGGTTTTAAGTGCTATAATCAGGTCTCAGGTGCATCTACCAACCAAGGAAACATGAAAAAGATTAACCCAGTAACATTGTTTTGGTAAGCCTTTTACTGCAAGCATCTGAGAAAACGAGCGCGTCTGATTTCGCTCCCTTGGTGACGTTGCAAAGGGACCTC